>NW_025393942.1:0-3397 GCF_016433145.1 Gracilinanus agilis
AGGTTCAATACTTCCAAATAGAACCCCAGGTGATTTTAACTAACACATTACCCCCCTGTGATCCTTTGGGAGATAAATCTCCCCAATGGATCAGGAAAATATAATCAAATTAGAGTTTACAATAATTTAGAGATAAAAGGGAGAAAGAACAAAACCAATGTTCGGTACATTGACAAAAAAACCATTAAGGGGGCAGTCCCCCTTTCTGGCATAAACTGTCCATTCAAAATAAATGCATCCAACCCCATAGTTCAGATCAACTGTGCCCCAAAGTTCAAATTGGATCTTCATGATCCAGTGAAGGCTCTTCAGGCATCTTTTGGTGCCTCCACCAAACAGGTTCGTCGTCTGGATTCTGGGGAGATGGCAAAATCCTTATCCTGAAATTACTTTCAAAGAATTTAAACTTTACATTATAGATTATAAAACATACATTTCCTTCTGAGAATTAACATTACCCCCCTGAGTTTACTTCGAAAGGAGTAAAAATTGACTTGCAATATAGATTAAAGTTCAGACATTATGATTATAAAAACTTAACAAACACCCCCTGAGGAAAATATTTAACTAACACATAACTCCCCTGAAAAGGTCAGCCAAGTGAGTCACGGGGGTGCATGAAATCAATTGGCAAAAGAAATAATAAAAAAATGAAAAGAATAAAATTCAAAAAAAAGAGAAAAAACTAACTTGTGAATGAAATGTAAAATGTGCAAAAAATGTAGGGGAAATAAACAGGCCTTTGATTCAAGGCCCAATGAAAGCGATTTAAGCAGTATGCTATAACCCATTTAGGACCAGGACTACAGAAAAATTGCCATTTACTCTATATAAATAGAGGAATAAGGGAAATGCCTTTTTTTGATCCGATTTTTTCCCTGCACCTTCTCAGGGAATGAGCCATTAAATGATAGCCAATCTTAGGTGCTTCACTAGGAATTTAAGTTGAGGGGACCCACGTCCTCTAAAGTTTTAGAAAAGACTGGGACTCCAGGACTCAAACCCCAATTTTCAAGCCCTTCAAGTATTGGCATAGAACTCCTGCAATTCATGCAGATTCTTTTAGTCAAGTCTCTGACCATGTGGCTCGGCACTTCTCCTGGAATCAGAGAGGCATTAAATCACAATCCCATAGTCTCAGGCTCAGGCTCAGGCTCAGGT
Source organism: Gracilinanus agilis (assembly GCF_016433145.1). Taxonomy (NCBI): domain Eukaryota; kingdom Metazoa; phylum Chordata; class Mammalia; order Didelphimorphia; family Didelphidae; genus Gracilinanus; species Gracilinanus agilis. The sequence continues at coordinate 1,162 of NW_025393942.1, forward strand.
ATTTGCATTGAGCTTATTTCGCTGTAGAATCAAAAAAAAAAAAAAAGGATAAATAATGATTATATATGTACTTCCAGTACAAGATGAGAAAAAGGAAAAATCAATTGCTCTATAAAAAAATGTTTTAAAAATCAAAAAAATATATACAGCTTAGAACTAGAAGGGTTTTGGTACCCAAAAATGAGATTTTCTGTGAGAGAAAGTGGGTTTTACAAACTAGCAGATTCACAATGCACATTCAAATAGAGTACCATATTTCTAATAACACATTTTAAAACAATAAACAGTGATGTTTAAAAATCATATACTTGTTACAACTTTTAAATCTTGGCTAAGAATTTCTCACAAACTCTGTTATTGCTTCCATAGCAAAATCTGATATTTAAAAAAAAGGAAACCTTCTGGTCTAAATTATCCTCAAGAATTCTAGACCCTTCTGATAAAAGAGGCTAAAACATAGAGTAATATCAAAAAATATATAAGATAACAATTCTTCATAATAAAATATATAAAGCTTATCCTTTAAGACCACAATTCTTTAAAATAAATACATAAAAACCTTATCATTTATAGAGAAGGGTACTAAGCATCTAAAGTAAATTATTAAAAGACCTCTCATAAAATTACAATTTAAATCTCAAGGCAGGCATCAAACTCTCCAAGGTTGAACAAAATTAAGGCAATTTATAACTTTTAAAATGTGTAACTTTCAAATGGTATGAGAACATAGCATTGTTGTTGATTACAGTAAAACGAAACCTGAAATAAATTAGGAAATATATTGAGTATCGGATAACAAGCTGGTCAAAACCTCTTACCAGTTCTAATATTTTTTTTCATTATTTGGGAGTTACAATAAAATCACAAACAGAATTAATCTAGCAGCCACAAACTACATTAACTTAAAATGATTCAGTGCAACAGGAAAATCAACGAAATAAGCAAGATTAATTTACAAAACTAATTAGCAAAATACAGTAAGATACAGTCTCTCTAAAACAGAAATAAAACTCATTCAGTTCCGAGGTTTAAAAGTTCACCCCTTGTTCAATTTAAGGTTCTTTTGATTGAGTTCTGCTGAGTTTAAGGAGTTTTTTTTTTATAATCAGTCTTTGCTCTCAGTTCAAAGTTCTGAGCAGGTATGGGGGTGAATAGGCCATGCGGCCCGATTAAGGGTAAAAGCTAGGTCCACGTGGTGTCGGGTCATGGGCTCAGGGCTAGAAAAAAACTTAAAGTCAGTTTTGTAGAAAATACCACGTGTAGAGCTTGTGGGGGTGGAGGTTGCCTAAATTAGGTCTTTAGAGAAACACGTGGAGGTCTAGAATGCAGGCCATTACCAAGAGGGGGGGAGGGCAATACCAAATGTTTAGCAGCAGCCGAAGAAGTTTCCGAAGATCTCGGCAAGTCAGGACTGGGTGGCAGTGAAAGCAGCAGCCGGGGGTTATCACTGTTGGGGCTCGGGGTTGTAGTGGAAGGTCAGCACTAGCACCAGCGAAGAAGGATTGAAGAAGAGGCACTGGGAGGCTTGCAGGCTTGTGGCCAGGAAGCGGTAGGACTGGAGATCAGGTCAGGAGTCAGTAGAGCAGCGGCAGAGACACACTGGCTGGGCTCCGGCATTTTTAGTTTAAAGCCAAAAGCCAGAATCAGCTGGCCTGACCTCCCAAGGTGGTTTGGGCTGGACTGGCTGGCTGAGTCCCGCCTGAGGCAAAAACGTGCTGTTGCTTTTAGCAAAAGCATGGCAAGGAAAGCCACTTTCCTTTTTAAAAAAGTGCTCAAAATAGCTGAGTCAAGCCAAAAAGAAAGCATGGCTATTGTTAGGCTATCTGGAAGACTGAGAGTTCGAATTTCGACCTTCTGGTTCGCTAAATTGTTATGATTAAAAATAAGGATGGCCACCAAGATCAAAAGGAAGAATAGTATTTTAATAAAAGCCATGCTGATAGAGATAAACTGACCACGCGCCTGTAAGAAAAACCTATTCCAACCTCACCTCAGCCATTTACCTTCCTCTCTCCTCGAGCTCAGGTAACTAAAGAGGAAGTTCCAAGTCACTACCCCCTACTTAAAACAGTCCCTCACCTTTAATACAGTCATCCAAAACAGGAAACCCATGAAACCCGTTGGACCACGGGAAATGTAGTTTTAAGGACCCCCCACAGGTCCACAGAAGTTTGTCAAACACTATATTGAGGTTCAATACTTCCAAATAGAACCCCAGGTGATTTTAACTAACACA
>NW_025393943.1:0-1175 GCF_016433145.1 Gracilinanus agilis
GGCCAGGTTTGAACCTAGGACCTCCTGTCTCTAGGCCTGACTCTCACCCCACTGAGCTACCCAGCTGCCCCCTTTTTTAAATTCTTGAGAAACAATGTTTTGGCAAAAAAAAAAAAAAACACAACACAACACACTTCACAAGGGAAAATAAAAAAGATAATAACTTCCCTCTACAAAGTAGGGATGCTATATGGTAGCCTTATTTGGGTAAACACCAGTTCATTTTACTTCCCAGCATTCTGCATGTAAACAGTACCACTAGTTACATATATAATGTGGGAAATGAGTGAGAAAGTATTACTCACCGCGCTGCTCTACAAGAATCTCTGTAAATTAGTGAAAGGTAAAATTAGTGAAAGTCAGAGTGAGACAGAAAGAGAGCTCATCAGTAGATGTATGTATATTAACAATTTAAAACAAAAATAATGCCACAATCAACAGTTTTGTCCTTCAGGAACTCAAGGTGATTGAGGTGAAGCAATGATTATTGGACAATGACAGATAAACACTCTATTTGTAGCCTACTTCTCATGTTACTTTGTTCAGATAGGTAAATCATTTTCTCAGGGTTTTCATTATTAAATTTGAGGATTGAGATGCATAATCTCTAAGATTTCTCATAAGCCAATAATTTACAAATCTATGCCAGCTCTCAAACTCAGCATGATTCTGGTATTTGGAAAATGACAATATCTCTGAGCCTCTGATGTCTTATCTGTAAATAAAGCCACTAAGTTCCATCGATTCCAAAAAGGGTACTTATAACTTTCAACTCATCATTCTAAGGTATTACTAACTTCCACTTTATGACTCATTTTTATTGCTTCATATTTACTGCTTTTTAAATATTCCCTTTATTTTCTGAGAAACAATGTTTTGGGGAAAAAAACACTTCACAAGGGAAAATAAAATAGATTATGTCTTCCATCTAAAAACAAGGGATGCTGTATGGTATCCTTATTTTGGGGAACACCTATCATTTTTCTTCCCAGCATTCTCCATGTAAACAATGCCACTAGTTAAATATATAATGTGGAAAATAATTGAGAAAATCTTACTCACCACGTTGCGTTGCATTATTCTCTGTAAAATGGTGAAAGATCAATACAATGAAAGACAGAGAGAGAGAGAGAGAGAGAGAGAGAGAGAGAGAGAGAGAGAGAGAGAGAGAGAGA
>NW_025393944.1:0-6508 GCF_016433145.1 Gracilinanus agilis
GGTTGAGGTTCAATTCAACTCAAGGTTACAGAAATCAATCATAAGCACTACAAGAATCATTTTTTGAGCACTCTTAAAATAATATCACAATTAATGTGTACCTGGATTGCTACATATCCCCCATTTTTTTTTAAGAAAAAAATGATTAGAGTGAGTGAAAAAAAAAACAAACTTTAAAAACCAAAAGTGAATGGAAAAAATCAAAAGGGAAAAGGGAAAATCTCAAAAAAAAAAGGTAGTAAAAACAGTAATTGTAGGAATAAGATTAAAAAGTTGAAAAAGATGCAAAATGAAATCTAGCAATCAAAAGATTCTTGGTAAAAAAAAATTTAATGTTGGAAAATGAAACTTCAAATCAGAAAATGTGTTCTTAAGAAGCCTAAATTAATCTGAAACATAAGTTCCACAAACCTGTGGGATACATAGTATATAGCATTTTATGCTTTGGCAGTCAAGGCTGTAGGAAGTTGTCAAGCCTATTGTTATATTGAATCTCTGGAAGCTTGAAGATCACCTTTGATTGACAAATAAGTCAGTTGGATGGAATGTTCCCAGGGAGTCATGCGAGAGGCAGGAGGAGGGGCAGTTGAGAATCCTGAAGGGATTCTGGGTCTTTGACCTGTGCTGAGGCTGGAGATTGGTGGATTCTGGTCTTGGAGTGAGAGGTGCAAACATCTCTCTCTGCAAACTCTTCCTGTACTTGAGATACTGTGCCAACCTGTACCTGACCACCACCTTGGTGTCTACTGCCCCTAGATATTAGAAGTTACATCATCTAGATATCTAGGTTTCCTAGGGCCCGGGAGGGATCCAGGAAGTGGGCAGGAGACGAAGAAGAGGGTGGAAAGGGTGGAAATAACTCAACTGTAAGGGTGAAGATCTATTGAAGAAGAAGTCAAATATCCCAGCAGTTTACCTACTCTGGTTTAGTCCTGGCCAGGCTGAACCAGAGGGAAGCTACATTGATTCTTCATCTGCCAGCAATTGAGATTTCATTAGCAACCAGTAGAATAGGGTCTCCTATACCACAGTCCTTTACCCCTATCCTTCTTGTTAATATAATGTTTAAAGTACCTTCCTAAAGCAGTGTCAAAGCTTGTTTTGGGAAGGGAGAAATCGCAGTCAGAATACAAGGTGTTATCCTAGCTAAAGAGCCCAAATCCATATATCAATTAACCCCAGGTGGGTCCTGAAGGGATATACCTCTTAGATCTGAAGGATCCTGCCTGGGCAACTGTTATAAGGGAGAAGGGTCATCTTATTCTCTCTGTACATCAATTTACAATCTCAAACATATCAAGAGACTCCCAATAATAATTATAACACTATATAAAGTGAAAGAAGGGTCTAGTTTGAGACAAAAGGGAAGTCTTATTTCCCTGTCTGATTTTATGTCAGATTTTCGGGATGGTGGAGCCAAGATGCCAGCCACATTGAGATATTAGTTGGAAACTTGGTAGAAGGCCGACCTGTGTTTGAGGGTGTCAAAACACTGCATCCTTTTACCTCCAACCGGAACCTTAGCAACCGATATCCATTTTTCTCGTATGGATTTTAGGTCTCTTTGGATCTTAGGCTTTCTGGCAAATTGTAAAGGCTCTGTCGTGGTTTCTTCTTCTGAAATCAGACACAATAATTCATACTAGGCCCATGATATATACCAAATACTTGCAGATTCCTACATCCTTAAGCTTTTGGATAAGCAAATAGGGCCAATATATGAAAAATGAGCTTAATCTACAAAATCAAAATCTTGATGCTGATTTCCATATACATCAGTATTAAAAATATAGTGAAAAGATAAAATGGGAAAAATAAAAGGAAATAAAAGAAAAAATATAAAATCAAATGCCTTATAGTAGATAAAAATTAAAATGAACAATGAAAAAATTTAAACTGATGGCTCACATTCCATGTGGAAATGTTTTTTAGCCAACCAAAAGTTTCTCACTCAAAATGAGATCAGTTTCCTTATCCAAATTCACAGTGTGAGTGCACAAGATTTTTCACCAGGTAAAGGGTTTTTCAACAAAGGATAATACAACAATTGATGCATATACAAAAGTACAAATATTCCCAAATTTTAACATACTATTTGGTTACTAAGTCATTACATCTCCTTTTCAATTAAAAGGTAGATTTTTTTTTAGCAATTTCAATCCAAATAAGTTTTTATACAAGCCTAATTCTAGCAAAGACATATACATATACATACATATATATATATATACACATATATAGTTTTTGCAAATAGAGCATAAACAGGTTAAGAGAATCAGCACATATATACATTTAGGACAATAGAAACAATTTCTTATGCAAATGAACAATATCCAATGTACTGTTATGACATTTCTAATTACAAAAATAGTTTTCAGATCAAATTTGAGTAACGTGGAACAATTCCAACTAAAATAATTGCAAAATATACATTGTACAATACAATTTAAATTTTTTGGGTACATGTAAAAAGTTGATCTTCAATAAATACCCATATACTTTTAGAATAAAATGTCTGTAAGCAAGTTAATAAGTCTTTTGCAGTTAAACTGTCTCAGTGAAAAAGTTCATCTGTGTGGATAGTTCATTAGACCCGTTCTCAAGTCAGTGGCTATGCCTTGTTTGTTCTTAAGCTGTTTTTCTGGGATCTGGTAGCTATGCTGTCCTATGGTTGGTGCTGGACAGACATCTGCTTTCTCTGCTCTCTGGGTTGGTCTTTTCTGGGAATGCTTGATGACTCTGGTTTTCTTCCATGCATTCCTGATACCTGTGAAAATAGAAGCAAAATCTTGATCCCAAATGAAAAACTCATGGGGTGTTTTTCTTGAAACTAGTTTGTTAGAAAGTGTCTGATAACATCCTTTTTGGTTTTGAATTTGGGCTTTTACATTTTGAATTTGGGCTTTTATATTTCTTTTAGCTCTTTTTCCAATTGGTTGTCTTTTAGAATTTCCTGGGATACCAGCCTTAAGAGAGATGTTGTATGATTTGTCCAATTTTGCCCATCTCTTGCTGGTATAAGCTGGTATAAGCATTGTTTTTCCAATTTTTTAACTTTTTTGGAATAGCCAAATGTGCAAGAATATTTAAAAGATATGCAATAACATTGCATATTTCTCCATTTTGAGTTTTAGCCCATACAGCATGAGAGTAATTATCTCCAATTACATATCCATTTTTTATTTTTACAAAAGAGGCATATTGTAATGCATCCCTTTGCCACAATTGTGCAGCTCTTACAACTTTGCAGTCACCTCCTTGAGGAGTGTCAGAATAAGGAGCACAAGATTTGCATTGCCAATCAATTTCATTGACTTGTATAGAAAATTGAGGTTCACAAAATTTTGCAGTCTGATGTAATATTGAGTACAAATTAACTGTTTCCTGAAAAGCAGTGGCTACTAGGCCATTTACCTTAGAAATTCTCTCAGACAGAAGTCTAGGGAGATTGTGAGAGCAAATAAAATTTTCCTTTTGACTTTGCAAGATTGCATTCTGTGTGGTGTGAAACAACAGAACAGTTTGTGTATCTTGCATTAGTTTAATTTTTGCAGCCTTTAAACAAACAACCAGATAAACAAGATATAAGTCACATATGATATTACAAGTCTGTGCTATGATCTTAAGCATGTGTCTAATTGCAGTCAACTCTGCTTTCTGCAAAAACTATACTGTGCCTGCATTAACATGACATGTTTGTCTATTAACATAGTTTCTGCTTTCTCCTGATTTGATGCAGCAGTGAAAGTATTCACAGCATCAGAAATAAAGTGTAATGATGTTACTTTTGAAAAAATGATCAGAGTTAAATCCATAATTTGCAAGATTTTGGTACTAGGAATATTTACAAAGTACCTTTGCCAATATAGATACTGTACAAGTAACATTTGAGCTTGTTTTTGTGCTATTTTGACAGGTTTAATATCAGTATCAGAACCAATTTTTGTAATATGATTAAACAGTAACTCTGCCAGTATTAAATAACTAATAAGTAACTTTGTCTGCTGGTTAAAAATTTGAATCCATCCAATAATGTGGTCACTCTGATGCAATGCATCAATGAGAGTGTGTCTCCTGTTTAAAATTGAGTTAACAAAAGTTTGAACATGATCCATTCTAAAGAATTTGTTTTTGGATAAAGCTGTTTCAGGTATCTGCAATTTTTTCTCATCCTCAGGAGAAATTTCTCTCATTGAGGAGATTGCCCAATTTTTTCTTAGAGTATCAAATGAATTTGTCAGTTCTCCTGAGTATATTTTTAAAAAGTGATTACGCCAATTGATCTCATCTGAAAGTTTCTGAAAGTCATTCAAGGCTTTTAAACATTTTCTACTAATTTCTATTTTTTGTGGCCTGTTGAAACAGAATTATTCCTAAATATTTAAAAGTTGGATCAATTTGAATTTTCTCTGAAGTATTGACCAATTCAAGTTTTCTATGCAGACAGCTGTACTGAGTTTTAAATTTTCTGTTGACTAATTCCAGCACTTGTCCAAGCTTTTGACACAAGGAAAAAATGCTATGCCATCCTCGTGGCAGGATTAATTTATCAATCTGCTGGAGTAACTTTTCTTTTAAGATCCAAATAGATTTAAATGCAAGCCATGTAGCTGGATCAGTGACTTTAGCTTTAGATATCATTAAAAGCGCTAAAAAGTCTTTTTGTGCTATAGTACTAGTAGTTAGACTAAAATTCACTTCAGATAAAATATCTCTTTCCCAAAGAGACTGTGACATACGAAAAATACCAGAAAATGTCTTACTTTTCACATAGAACATAATCAATCTTTTCTTAGTAATTTGCTGTGTCCAATTTAAATTTGAAATGTTTGATTTTAAATTTGACTTCACACTAACTTCTGCACTTAGCAAAGATTTGTTTGGAGATAGAATTGGTTGTGCAAATTTTTTGTCATTTCCAATTGAAAAAATGTGAAATGCTTTGGATCTGACTAGTATCTCTCCCTTACTATTTTTACCAATGACCTCAGGGCAGGTTTTTAGTCCCTGAGAAATGAGGATTCTACTCTTACTTGGTTTAAATTTTTTGGGAATCAAAGACTTTTCTCTGGTGCCCTCAATTTTTAAGGGGCTCAAGGCTGGCCCCCCCAAACAGTTTACATGCTGTTTGGTTGTGGCCGTCCTAGTCTGTGTTCTTGGGAGATATGGTGAGGCCCAATGCTGTACTTTGGGACACTGAAAAATTTATGAGTCCACTTCAACTTTAATTTGGGACAGGATCTTGTAAAATGTCCAGCTTTGTGCCAGGCAAAGCAGACATGTTTTGTCTTTTTAAATTTATCTGCCATCAGATTCTTGTGGTCTAAAATTTTTATGTCTTGACATGCTTTTATAGCCTCTTGGTGAGGAATTGTCTCATCAAAGAAATCTGTAGCATTGTGTTTTGTAGTTACAATTTGCCATGCTCTTTCAGCAGCTAGCCCAATTTGATTAAATGTTTGTTCTGAATATAACAATTGCCTAGTAAGACTTCTAAATTTACCTGTGCCAGTTAATTCATCATAGGTAATATCTACATGGTGTTTTTTGTTGATTCTAGCTTGTTCCTCACATAATTCCTGAAATAATAACTTCCATATTGTGAAATCTTTGGCATTAAGCACAGATCCAGCTAATTCATACCAAAAATCTGGTGGTAGAGATTGCTGGCTAATCTCATCTATCAGTGACTTGGTGTCATGAGCTGCATTACCATGCTGAATGACACTATTCCTGAGAGCTTCAAGAGTTTGGAATTCAACATCTTTCTGCTTTTCTAAGTTTACTTCTGCATTCTCAGGATTATCTTTAATTTCTGTTGGAGAAGCTGATTTCTCTGCGTTCTCTTCTAGGTTTAGGCTAGTTGTAACCCTGCAGTTAGTACTGAGTGGAGAAGGAGGAAGAAGAGGTGTGGGCTGAGCACTAATCAGCTCATCAGAGTCAAGAGAAGCTGCATAAGGTGGAGGAGGAATAAGTGGAGTGTCAGGAAGCCTATGGGCTCTAAGAGACACCGAGTAAGATGGTGGAGGGATAGAGTCAGCAGGAACAAATAAAAGTGGAATGGTTAGCTTAGGTAGAGGATCAGTAAGCCTAAGTGTGGAAGCAGTAAGTGAAATTGGAGAATCATTCTTTGAAGGCTGGAGCTCCAGAGATGGCTTGAGGGGAAGGTCAAGCTGAGAGTCAGCTTGATTCCGTGAAGGAAAAGAAGTCATCAGAGGGATAGGCGGAGCAAGATAGACAGAATTCAGGTTAGAAGGGAAGTCTATGAGTGAGGCAGGTTGGAACAATGAATCCTGAATGGTTTCTGCCTCTAATGCTGTTCTAATTACCTTCCAAGTTAGCCATACTGATGACGACACTCTAAGTCCGTTTTCTTGCACTTTTCTTAAAGTCTGTCCAACTTTTGGTCCCACTGTCGTACATTGAGTACTTTTATTTCTAGGAACTTGGGATCACATTTTAAAATTACCTTAAACAATGCCTGAAGTTTAGCTTCTGGTACTCTGTA
>NW_025393945.1:0-12464 GCF_016433145.1 Gracilinanus agilis
TGGGGAAGGGAAGATGGCGGGAAGACAGAAGAGGAAGAAATTGGGGATAGCGAGGAAAAGAGGAGGGGAAAGTGAGGACAGGGGCAGACAGAAGAGGATTATTAAAACAGGAGAGGTGGGATTATTAAAACAGAAGAGAAAGGAGGTGGGAAGGGCGAGTAAAGAAGGATAATGAGAAATGATGGAGGAAATTAAAGGCAGGAATGGGGAGGAGGACGGAAGAGAAGAGGAAGAAGGGGAAGCAAAGAAGTGAGGATTCAGGTGTAGAAGAGAGAATCCGTGAGGGGGAAGGAAAAAGGGAAAGGGGACTTGCAAAAGAACTGGAAGTGAGATCTGTCATTTAGGAAACATGAGTGGAATGTTAATGAAATGTTTGGAGAGATGAAGATGAGCCTTTCTTCGCGAAACTTTAAAATTTTAATTGTTACAATTAAAAAAAAATTAAGAACCTATCTCCTTGGTAACCCAAGCCAGATGCCGCCTTACCTTCCTATAACAACATTCGCTTTGGGGAAAAAAAACGCTTTCCTCTTGGCACCCCATAGCGAAGTGGTACAAGGACCGATTGGTACCTGGGGAAAATGTTCCTTAGCGGTGGGTAGCTCCCGGCTTGCTAGGGGAAGTCCCTGGTGTGTCTCCTGGTGAGGTTTGGGGCATTCTCGCTGCGCAGAGTAGGATTTCGGTCAGTCACTCGGGCAGCAATAAGCATTTATTAAGCACCTACTAGGTGTCGTGCTGTGCGTTGAGTTCTGGGGATATAAAAATGGGAGAAGACAAGCCGTGTGCTCAAGGAACTCACAATCTTAAGAGGAAGCTGACATGTAAAAACCTGAGTGCAAACAGTATTCAAAAGGGATGCACGGAATGGGGTGGGGAGAGTCATTCATTCATTCATTCCATCTTCTGTCCAAAAGAATTCTTTGGCTTTTGTTCTAGAGCTTTAATTCCTGTATAATGAAAAATAATTGTGGCATCCTCAATCTGGTGGCAAAGGGAGAGGCCAGAAGGAGGATGCTCAGGCAGGGTCTTAGGCCAAAGGGATTTCTTTGGATGGCTACCCCGTGGGTCCAGGGCCCTCACCACTGCAGCATGGCTTTATCCTGAGGGTGCATCCGCCCCGGGTCACCCACAGAGGGGTCCATCACAGACAAGTAAAACAGAGCAGGAAACCGAATATTTCAGTGACATCATCTGAGAGTATAAACAGCATTTCACAATAGAAGCAGCCCCAGCAATCTCCTCTATATTTCAAGTGGGAAAATGTCTTCTCTTCTGCTTATCCAGGCCCCCCCTCAACTGGGGAAAAAGAAACAAAAAAAGAGAGAAAGAGAAAAAGACAGAGACAGGGACAGATAGAAAGACAGAGATATAGAGACAAAGCTGGAAAGAGACAGAGAGAGAGAGGGAGAGGCAGAGAGAGAAAGAGAGCAAGATGGAGATAGACTGAGCAAAACAGGAGAAGGAGGGAGGGAGAGATGATGGTAATGATGATGAAAAGAGGGAGAGTAAAAGATGGATAAATACATAGATAGGAAAATAGATGGGGAATGAGAGATAGACACAAGGAAAGAGAAGAGAAAGAAGAAGGAATGCTGCTGCTGCTGCTGCTGCTGCTGCTGCTGCTGCTGCTGCTGCTGATGATGATGATGATGATGATGATGATGATGATGGAGGGAGAGAGAGTGAAAGGTGGATGAGTATATAGGAAGACAGATAAAAACATTAGGTAGGGACAAAGAGAGGAGAAGATAGAGAGGAAAGAAGGAAGCGGAGGAGGGAAGGAGGGATAATGATGATGGTGATGGTAATGATAATGAGAGAGAGCAAAAGATGGATGTATAGATGGAGAAATGCAGACAGTTACGAAGAAATAAACAATAAGGGGGGGTAGTTAGGTAACTTAATTGATCGGGTGCCAAGCATAGAGACAGAAGGGCCTGGGTTCAAATTTGAGCTTACCTACATTCTGGCCCTATGACTCTAGGCAAGTCACTTAATCCCCATTGCTCTGCCACTTATGGATCTTCTGCCTTGGAAGCAATATACTGTATTGATTCTGAGATGGAAAGTAAAGGCTTAAAAAAGCAAATAGATGATGGAATGAGAGCAATAGATGGATAGATAGATGGAAAAGGGGGGTGGGGAGAGAATCCTTGTAACAAATCTGTAGACAAGGAAGACAAATTCCTTCAATGGCTATATACTAATAAATTTGTCTCATTATGAATCCTAAAGCTGTCACTGTGGAGATCTATTTATCATCTCCAGATAATCTGATAAGGACTGCTTAGTTGATAAGAAAGTAACAGGACTTGGGAGATGATCTTGACTGTTAACTCCTAGCTGCTTCTTAGAAGTGCCATTGAGTCACAAGTTTATTATATATGAAAATTCAAACTCCCTTTCACCCACAGAGAAAGTTCCTCACAACTACACAGAGCTGTATTTTTAACATAGACAAAACAAAAGACTTTAGAAGCTTCAAGGTGTAGATAAGAACCAGGCTGGACTTTCAGCTACATGATAATCAGCAAGCTAAGTCTGAGAATACTTTTATCAGGGGCAAAATACCCCTGCTAAACTAAGGTTTTGGCCTTGGCTTGCCAAGCAGTTGCATTTCTGACCAAAGGGGAGGAATGTTGACCTCTTGACTACTGGTTTGCTAAGAGCTTAAACCTTTCCAATAAGGCCACAATACTTTGCAACAAGAAAAGGTGTGGATCACAAAAGGAGTCAAAAGAGGAGTCTCAGATTTTTATCTGTTCAAGACTTTGTTTCTCTTATTGGACTCCCACATGTGTAGTGCAGAGGTACAATGAACCCTGCAAAATGCTAACTGCAGAATTTCTGGCAGTTAAGAGGGCTTAGAACCCTGACTAAGGGCAGTTGATCCCTGAGGTTTGGACAGAGCAGAGGGGGCAACTGAGCTCGGCCTTCGGGCTGAAACTTGGCCTTGAATCTGTGCTTTTCTCTTGAGATTTTGTAGCTTAGCTAATTCCACTGGATCTCCCTGACCTTCCCTATTTCATTCCCCGTTTCTTTTCCTGATTTCCTGTGGGTTTTGGGAGAAGGGTGGATTTTGGGTGATAGCAATCAAACTTTGAAGACTTAGTTTTCCCCATAGACAAGTAGGGCTTACCCTTGATACAAACTATCTCCTGATTCATTGTCTAATACTTCCCTAACCTTAAAGGCAACAAACCCTCCCAGGGCTGAGTGAGAGCAGGCTCTTTCTCAGTCCACACCATTCCTGTGTCCCTCCCCTACCTGGAGCTTCTCCCTAGACAGTTGTTAGAGAAACCTTGTATCCCTCTGTCCTTCATAATCAACCCTGAAACTTAATAAACCCTGTTGTTATTTAATCAACCCTTTTGCTAAATCATTGGTTGAACGATAAAAGAGGGTTAAGGAGACAAAGGAATTGTTTCTCTTTGGTTCCTGAGGGAAACTGGAGGCTTCCATCATGGAGGAAGTGGTGATCTCTATACTTCCTCTGAGAAGCCCTTCTATTTCACAGACAGGGAAGAGCCTGGAGACTGTGTCTTTGTGAACTTGAGAAACTGACTAGAAAACCCTCTAGTCAGTTTCAAACCATTTCTGGCTGGCCCCAACCTTTGTCTGTAGAAGTGCCCTTCCTACCTGGAGGGGTTCAGCCTGTTTCCCTTCAGTGTCCTCTGTCTCAAGCCTGTGTACCCAGTCTGTGTCTCCCTGTCGCAGCTGCCTGCGCAATTACCTCATCCTCTCCCCTTGCCGCTCATTATGCTTCATCGTCCTATATTTCCCTAAACTCAGCCATTCCCTTACAACTCTCCTACCACCTCAATCTACTACCTCCACTATTGCACCCTCCTTTCCCACTTACTGACCTAGGGACCCACAAACCCCATCCACTTGCTTTATTCCCTTCTTACACATGTTACCTCTCTCATGTTATTTTTACAGTGTTATTACATAAAATTACTCTCTTCTTATGCTCATTTCCTTCCAATCAGTTTATAAAAGTCTTCATAAAGGTCTTCAAAATTGATCATTTTTATAACATTAATGTTAAAGTATAAATTATTTTTCTGCTTCTGCTCATTTCACTCTATGTCATTTCACTTTTAGGTCTTTTTGAAATCATCTATTTCCTCCTTTCTTACATACATGGTAGTACTCCTTCACATTGATATACCACAAAGTCTTTAGCCATTTCTCACTTAATGGACACTGCATTAATTTCATTCTTTGTTTGTTACCACAAAAAAAGCTACTATAAATATTTGGGTATGAAAAAGACCTTTCCCTCTTTCTTAGATTTCTTTTGAGTCTAGGCCTAGCAATGGAATAGCTGGATGGCAGGCAATGTTTTGAAAATTTTTCTGTTAAATTCCAAATTTCCTATCTAGAATGATTGTATGGGTCCACCAGCAGTGATGGACCAGCCTGCCCAACATATATCATTTTGGAGTCATCTTTGCCACTTTTCAGAAGGTAGAATCTCCTCACAATTGCTTTAATTTGCATTTCTCTAAATAGTAGTGACTTGGAATATTTTTTAATATACTTGTTAGCCTGGGTTTCTTCCCTAGACAACAAACTGTCTATTCATACCCTTAAACCATTTATCAATTGAAGAATGCTTCTTTTTCTTATAAATTTGAAGTAATTCCTTGTATAGTTTAGCAATGAGACATTTATTGCAGAAACTTATTGCAAATGCTTTCTCCCAATTAATTGTTTCCTTTTCATCTTAGTGTCAGTCAATTGATTTGTACAAAATCTTTTAAAATTTGATATAACCAAAATTATCCATTTTATCTTCTGGTATCTTTTCTTTTCTGTGTTTGTTAATGATCTTTTCTCCTACCCATCAGTCTGTTTCTCTAATTCTATATCTAGGCCATGGACCCATTTGGAGCTGATCTTTTGTGGACTGAGAGGCAGGATTAAAGATGGAAGGACCTTTATATAAGGTGTGAAACATAGGTTTAAAATCTAATTTCTTCTATATTTCTGTCTATGTTTCCAGCTGCTTTTGTCAGATAGTGAGTTTCTACTCAAGTACCTGGGGTCTTTGGGTTTGTGGGTTTCAAAATTAATATCCAATATTCTAAGTATTATATTTAATAAGATTTATTTATTATAACCTTAATAAAAAAGCTAGAGTAAAAAACTACCTTTCTCAGCCTGCACACAGGAAAAAAAAAAGGAGCAAGAGACAAGAGCCTCAGAACTTAATAAACAATTATGTGAGCAAATGTAGGGGGGCAGGGAAAAGGATGCTGGGACATGGAAGGAATTCTGGGGAGCATAGTCCAAAGGTTCAAGAATTTCTAACTCTTCAGGTTTATCCAATATACAGACTACTAGGTACAATTTCTTCTGTTATGCTGTGTGCCTGATCTGTACCCCAGGCATTGCTAGGTCCCTTAACTGGAAATAATTTCATTTTAAAATTTCTTTTCATTATTTCTCTCAACATTTTGGACATTTCCCCCTCTTACTATGACTTTCATTATTTTTCTAGTTTGATTGTTATCACATTGAATAAGTAAATTGATTTAGGTACTATTGTCATTGTTATTAAATTGACTCCTCCTATCCATGAGGAATTAACTTTTTTCCAATGACTTTGGTCTATTTTTCTGAAAGTTCTTTGTAGTTCTAGTTATGTAGTTCTTTTGTGTATATGGAAAGTAGACCACTTTCAGGTAGTAAGTGCATTTTGTAGTCATTTAAATAGAATTTGTCTTTTTTATTTCTTCCAACTGGTTTTATCGATGTCATAGAAATTCTGATGATTCATGCAGGAATTTAATGAATGTTTGTTGACTTAAGTGAAAATGAATGGGATGGTTAAGCTGCACACTTGGGGTGGCTCTGAATGTCCTTGGGAGGCCTTATTGTTTTCTCTGAAGTTTATGTTAAAAGGCAAATTGAATGTGATTTCTATTATCCGCAGCAGAGTATAACAGAAAGCCACATTTTATACCAGTCATGATGCTGAGAACTTACTATTTGAATAGTTCTTGATGGATAATGGGCTGGGTTGGATTCTAGACCACAAGTATTTATTAGGTGTACTGCTATGCATGGCACTGGGTACTGAAGGTAAAAGTAGAAAGAATGAGACAATTCTTACTGAAAGTGAACTTGCATTCTGTTGGGGATGACAACAAGCACATAAGAAAAATATAAAACTCAAGTGTAAAGTCTATATAGGAAATGATATAGAACATGGAGCAGGGGATGAGTGGGGAGGAGGCTAGATGGCTTAGGAGATGGAGAGCTTCATCTAGAGACAGTAGACCTCAGGTTCAAATGTGGCCTCAGATGTGTTCTAGGTGTGTGACTCTGGGACTTATACCAAGCTCTTACCCCTCTTCTGCCTTGGAACCAGTAGTTTCCTAGTCAGAAGGGAAGGATATAAAAGAAAGTAAAAGATAGACAAGGGAGTTAAATACCCAGAAATTTTGGAGGGAGGGCACCAGCACTGGGACCTGAAAAGGCTTCTCACAGAAGATGGGATTCAGCCCTTCTTAAGTGAAAATGGAAAGAATATGAGGGACAATTCTGGAGGAATCCAGAAGAGCACTATGAACTGATGAATAGTGAAGTGAGCAGAAGTAAAGCAAAACATGAATATCAAGAAATCAAAATTTGGGAAGAGACCTCTGGGAAGGAGAAGCAGCCTGCTGGCCCCTCTCTCAGTTGCTTTAGTCTACTATAGACTCAGACAGAAATGTTCTTGCCACTAAAATCCTGGCCCTCTCAAATGGTTCATAAATGACTTTCTCAATGGAAATGACATTAAAGAAGAGGCATTGATGCTCATTTTTCTGCTGTTCCCTAAGGGCTGTGGGCCCTTCCCTCTGACTTGTATTTGAAACTATCCAAATGAGCTGACTCAGTGATTCCAATGTGAGCTCCTTGAGAGGAGGCAATGTCTTACTTCTTTTTTTTTCTATCATCAGCACACAGTTAGTGCTAAACAAATGCTTCTTTCATTCATTCATCACCTTCTTGGCAAATTACAGAGAGTTAACTGCAAGGAGCACTAGGATGCTAAATTATTTGTGTAGGGTGGAATAGCTTGTCTGTGTTAGGAGTTCTTAGACTCCAGTCTTCCAGGCTCTCTATCAACTACACCTGACTCAAATAGAAAGGGAGACACAAATCCCTTCATAAGGATCCCTGCAGGCTGTATATTTACTTAGTTTTCAATGTAATGCCAACTTTATTATATTTTTATGTTTTAATCTGCTTTGTGCTAAACTCAGAAGTGTTGTTATATTCACCTGTCAAGTGTGACAGCTCTAGGCAACACCTTCACCTCTCATATTCTTACACTAGAGGGAGGAAAAGGTAGACACAAATATTTCTAGAAATTCTGATTTAAAGCCTATTTGATACTAAACTAGACAATTCTAAATTGTAGATATTTCTTTTCATTCAGGCACATAGAGTGGACATGACAAAATCACATGTCCAATTTTGTAAAAGTATAGTTTACAAATTATGCTTGTCCCATAATCAACAGTCTTTGAATAATGTCTGATTTCAACCCAAAGTGATAAAAGAAAGGATACAGAAGGAAAAAGTATTGATAGGATTTTTTTAATAGTAGCAAAAAAACTGGAAAACAAGGCCCTCCTTATCTACTGATGAGTGACTAAAAAAAATGATGGCAGATGAATGTAATAGAATAAACACAGTTTTCCAAGTAAGCTGGGAAGACCACCAGGAATTGATGATGATTGAAGTAAGCAGAAGTAGGAACAAACTGTTTACCATAACAACATCCTAAAGAAATCCAGCTTTCAAAGTTGATAAAGCCCTGAGCAAGGCAGTGATAAAGCACAATTCCTGAGGCCTGAAGAGGGAGCATGCCATTCTCCTCCTACTGCTGCTTCTACAGAGCTGACAGTGTGATCAGTCAGAATGAGGCCCATGACTGATTCCACAGAGAAATTCTCCCTTGGCTGAGGAAGCTGGGCTTAGCCTACAGACACACACTTGAAGTGGGATGTTGTTATTGACTGATGGACTCTGCCCCAAGAACATTATCCCTGCTGGAACAATTTTTTCTCCTGGTGAGGATAAACTGATTTCCCAAGATTTATAAAGCAAACCCTCATGATTTCTCCCTCCTCTGCCCAGTATATATCCATACAACCCAAGTGATATTTGAAATAGGAACAAATTATTTCTGAGTCTTGTGACTCTGACCTATGGCACACATTCACAATGCTATAATTTAGTAACTATATGACCTTGGGTCTATCACAGTTTTTTTGGGGGTTCCTTCTTCATTTCTAAAGTGAAAGGATTAAACTATATAGCATTGGAAATGTCTTCCCATTCTAAATATTCTTCTTCTTCTTTTTTTTTTTTAACCCTTAACTTTGGTCTCAGTATCAATGGTAGGGCCAGGCAGTCAGGATGAAGGGACTTGCCCAGAATCACACAGCTAGGAAGTATCAGAGACTGAATATGAACCCAGGACTTCCCATCTCTAGGTCTGGTGCACTCTCCACTAATACCTGCCTGCCTCCCAATTCTAAATCTTTGTATTGGATTTTATCATTATATAGTGGTGGTGGTGGTGGGGCATTATTGTTAGTGGCTTTTACTCTCTACTTTTTTTGGTTTCCATGGAATGTTTTCCTGAGGTAGGAATTAAGTGGTCAAAGGAAAAAATCTGGGTACAGAGGAGAAGCAACAGATGTGATCTATAGAATGGGAGAGGGGGGGTTCCCTTCTCTACCTTTCAGACTACTTATAGTCTGGGTCTGAACAGGGTTGTAAGCCCAGACCAAGATCAACGGGAGAAGGCTGGGAAGGGGCAATTCCAGATAAAGCAGGGTAGAAATGACCTGGGTTCACCATGTTGCACTTGCAAAGCAGGGGCTGTGCCTTGATCTGCTCATCCCAACCCCAGGACACTGCCCTGCCTCCCCCAAGGCTCCTTCTCTTTGCTCCAGGAAGGAAAGCACATCTGATGATGTTCACTCATAAATGTATGTATGAGGTGTGACTCCTTGAGGGGTCTGCTGAGCCCTACCTTCATTTCAGAGTTGGGGGAACCTTAGATGTGAAATAGTTCATGAATGAAGTGAAGTCTTCACTGGTGTGGCTAAACTGTCCCAACTTCTCCTTGTGAAACACTTATTAAAGTGAGAGCTCACTAGGGAAGAGACTGGCCCCTTTGGAAATGGAGATGCTGTAAAACCAGAAATGATGGAGAACAAATGATTTTTAAAGGATGATTATTAAACAGTGATGGGCTTCTATCCTTGGTGTAATGGCCCTTACTCAGTTGGAAGCAGAGACAAACCAACAATTGCTTTTCATAGTTTATTGTCGTTTTCTGAATAAATAATAGAAACTTCTTTGATAAAAATGATTCCAAGAGGCAAATAAGAAAGTAGATACAAGTCACTGTCATGGAAGAGGGGGCTGAAGGGACAGTCCTCTTCAGCTTGTCCCAAAGAGAAGAGAAGAGAAGAGTTCTCAGGAAAAGTCAAAGAAAGGGTGGCTGAGGCTGGGGAGGGAGCTGGTAGGAAGAGAGCTGCCCGGTGACAGCAGTTGGGGAAAGAGCAGAGTCCTGGGGGCTTGAACAGCATTTGGGCTTCCAGGCTAGCCAAGGTCCCTTAATCCACCTCTTCGATGGTGGGTCCAGAGGTGGGATTGGCATGTCTGGCCTGGGCCCCACAGCTGCTCCCTCCCTGTGAAGCCGGTGACTGGTAGAGCTGGGCAATGATGGGGTGGCACAGGCGCTCCAGCTCCCTCCTGCGGTGTTCATACTCGTCCTTGTCTGCCAGCTGGTTGGCGTCCAGCCAGGAGAGGACTTCCTGGCACTTGTCCAGCACCCTCCTCTTGTCTTCCTCCTTGATCTTGTCTCGGAGAGACTCGTCTTGCACGGAGCTCTTCACGTGGAAGGCATAAGCCTCCAGGGCGTTCTTGGCAGCCACCCGGTCCCTCTGAGCCTCATCTTCAGCCTTGTACTTCTCGGCCTCTTGCAGCATCCTCTGCACCTGCTCCTTGCTCAGCCGGCCCTTGTCGTTGGTGATGGTGATGCGGTTGGCCTTGCCGGTGCTCTTGTCCGTGGCGGAGACGTTCAGGATGCCGTTGGCATCGAGGTCGAAGGCCACCTCCACGCGAGGGACCCCGCGGGGTGCGGGAGGGATCCCCCCCAGCTCAAAGGTGCCCAGCAAGTTATTGTCTCGGGTCATGGCCCTCTCCCCTTCGTAGACCTGGATCAGGACCCCGGGCTGGTTGTCCGAATAAGTCGTGAAGGTCTGCGTCTGCCTGGTGGGGATGGTGGAGTTCCTCTTGATGAGCGGCGTCATCACCCCGCCCGCGGTCTCCAGGCCCAGGGACAGCGGGGTCACGTCGAGGAGCAGGAGGTCCTGCACCTTGTCCGAGCAGTCTCCCATCAGCACGGCCGCCTGCACGGCGGCCCCGTAGGCCACCGCCTCGTCAGGGTTGATGCTCTTGTTCAGCTCCTTGCCATCGAAGAAGTCCTGCAGCAGCTTCTGGACTTTAGGGATCCGCGTGGAGCCCCCCACCAGCACCACATCGTGGATCTGGCTCTTGTCCATCTTGGCGTCGCTCAGGGCTTTCTGCACGGGCTCCAGGGTTCCGCGGAAGAGGTCTGAGCAGAGCTCCTCGAAGCGAGCGCGGGTGATGGTGGTGTAGAAGTCGGTGCCCTCGTGCAGGGAATCGATCTCCAGGCTGGCCTGGCTGCTGGATGACAGGGTGCGCTTGGCCCGTTCGCAGGCGGTGCGGAGCCTCCTGAGGGCGCGCTTGTTCCGGCTTATGTCCTTCCTGAACTTGCGCTTAAACTCTTCCACGAAGTGGTTGACCAGGCGGTTGTCAAAGTCCTCCCCGCCCAGGTGGGTGTCCCCGGCCGTGGCCTTCACCTCAAAAACGCCCCCGTCGATGGTGAGGATGGACACGTCGAAGGTGCCTCCCCCCAGGTCGAAGATGAGCACGTTCCTCTCCCGTGAGGAGCCGGCCCTGTCCAGCCCGTAGGCGATGGCTGCCGCCGTGGGCTCGTTGATGATCCGCAGCACGTGGAGGCCGGCTATGGCCCCCGCATCCTTGGTGGCCTGCCTCTGGGCGTCATTGAAGTAGGCGGGCACCGTGATGACAGCGCTGCTGACCGGCTGGCCCAGGTACGCCTCGGCCGTCTCCTTCATCTTGCTCAGCACCATGGACGAGATCTCCTCCGGGTAGAAGGCCTTGCTCTCCCCCTTGTAGGACACTCGCACCTGGGGCTTCCCGGCCTCGCTGACCACCTGGAACGGCCAGTGCTTCATATCTGCCTGCACCACGCTGTCCGAGAACTTGCGGCCGATCAGCCGCTTGGCATCGAACACGGTGTTCTGGGGGTTCATGGCCACCTGGTTTTTGGCCGCATCCCCGATGAGCCTCTCTGTGTCCGTGAAGGCCACGTAGCTGGGCGTGGTGCGGTTGCCCTGGTCGTTGGCGATGATCTCCACCTTGCCGTGCTGGAACACGCCCACACAGGAGTAGGTGGTGCCCAGGTCGATGCCGATGGCCGGTCCCTTGGGGGCGGACATGACTTCTGGAGGACCTCTTGCCTTCTCTCTCCTCGGGCTGGACGGAAGCGGGGGCTGCAGGAGCGGGGAGACACCAACCTGCTGGAGGTGCTGGAGGTGCTGGGGGTGCTGGAAGTGCTGGGGTGCTGGAGGTGCTGGGGGTGCTGGAGTGCTGGGCCCTCTGGAGTTCTGGATCTCGCTCTGATCTCGGCTCTCGGCTCTCGGTTCTCGGCTTTTGGCTGGTGGCTCGTTCTGCGGAGGTCACGGCTTGTTCGAACTCTCTGTGGATGCTCAGCTGCGCTATGCCAGCGCCAGCTCAAGACCTGCCTTTTATGCCACTGCCCAGACCCGCCTCCTCCCTCCTCCTCCAGCCGGGAACCTTCTGGCGCCTTCCCGAGGAGCCCAGAGCCAGGCCCGTTATTTGAATAACCCAGCCCCTCCGCCTGCATCCGACCAATCAGACCCGGACCTCGACTCCGCTAGCAAGTTCTCCACAGTTCTGGCTCCTGGGGGTGTCCTCTGGCAGGAGGGCGGCGGCTGGGCGGCTGTTGAGTCGCCTATGATGTCACCGAAGCAGGACCTGTTTTTAGGGGTTCGGGAAAGTTCTCCTTTGTTCCTCGGAGTCGGGGAGCAGCGTGAGTCAGACGGAGATGCTCCCGAGGGGGAGTGTCTCAAGAAAGCCAGAGGAGAAATTGACCCCTTTCCCTGAGACTAGTTTGAGACCCGAAATTTCAGCCTTGTCCCTAGTTAGGCATCGGACCCTGGAATTTAGAGTCAGGGTAGCTGTAAGGGTTCTGGGTACCAACCTTGGGAAGAGGTGGGGAGAGACAGGAGAGGAGGAGGAGGAGGAGGAGGAGGTAAAGAGGAGTGGGGAAGGGAAGATGGCGGGAAGACAGAAGAGGAAGAAATTGGGGA
>NW_025393946.1:0-2488 GCF_016433145.1 Gracilinanus agilis
CTGGGGTAAGGAATTTTCCGATGGTCTCAGGCCGTTGGTCTCGCCACACCTATCCCGGATAAAGCTGGATAAGTTTCTATTTTCGTTTCTTGGGAAACCCTTCACTAAGTTTTGTTTCTATGGTCTCTATAAGTTTTGTTTCTATGGTCTCTATGGTTTTTAGGTTTCGTTCGTTGGTCTCTGACAATTCCCCCTTTCTTTTCTTTTAAAGAGGCAATTTTGCCAGGACCGCAGCGACGGCTCCTGTCTTAGGCTACACAGGGGGAGTTACTTGACCATCAAGGGTCAAGGACCTGTGCTAATCCCGTCATTGGGTTACCGCCCTGCCGGTGAAAAGGAGACGGTCACTGTCAGGCAAGGTGTGTGGCCGTTCAGTGTCTGTTATTTCTATGTGATGGTATTGGACCATAGGGTACTTAGTGAGGGCTGAGTCAATTTTCATTTTAATAAATCCGGTCAGGCGTTGGAAAGCCCAAGGGCCAAAGGTGAGGACTAGAAGGAAGATAAAAAGGGGGCTAAAATGGTGGGGATCAGGGTAGAAAGCCAAGGGGAACCTTTTAGGAGATTGTTAAACCATCCTTCCCGAGCCTCAGCCTCCCTTTTTCTTAGGGCAAGGCGTTCTCGTAATTTTGCCATAGATTCCCTTACAATGCCAGTGTGGTCTGCGTAAAAACAACATTCTTCTTTCAGGGCTGCGCATAGTCCGCCCTCTTTCAAAAAAGGAGGTCGAGACCTCGCCTATTCTGCAGGACAGGCCACGGGGGTTAATCCCTAGATGGGGTTCAGGCAAAAGAGTAACACAAGAAAATTTAGTACAAGAGAAACTGATATTAAACCTTAACATTTGGGTATCTTTGCCAACATACTTCATCTCCAGAAATCATTCTTGGATAAGAATTGATCCTTCTAGGAAGTTTGATTCCTAAGTTGTTTGCAGAGTTGACAAGTGATGTTTCTGTTACAAAATATCCTTTTGCAAAGCTCACATTAATAGGACATCTATAAATACTTGAATTATTATTTTACAAATAAATTTCTTTATCTCCCAGATTCTGGAGGAAATCCAGAAAGTTTCGGGTTATATTTCCAAGCTCAAGATCTAATACTTCAATTGTGGTAAACTAAAGCTGCAAGCTACAAGTCATCTATCACTAACTTCATCTACTTCTCAAAGCATGTTCCCTAACAATTTGATAATTTCCAATTATCTACCTAATAGGTTGTTTGGGGAAATGGAAACTTTAATTGTATAATTTGCCTCATGTGCTGATTATGGGACTTGTCACAAAAAACAAACAAGGAAAACATTTCCTCATATCCCTACAAGACTGATCACTCAGTTATTCTTACATATTTTGGTAATAATTAACATCTCACACTTTAGTCACAAAACCTGAATTAAGGAACAGGAGTGCTGGATTGAGTAGCTTCATAGTAAATATAAAACAGGGCTGTATTATCTCCTGAAACAGATATTAGTTTGAACTCCATAACTTACAAATAACTTTAAATCCTTTAGCAATCTTTCAGTATATAAACAAAATGAATTTCAAAGCATTTACTCTTATTCCTTTCAAACTTCTCTTTAAAACAGAATATAATAGAATCTCCAGTTTAGTTTCCTTTTACTTTAAAACATTGCTACATAGCTGATCAAATACCATCAAGATTATTCTGATTCATCATTTTTTGTGTCTATTTTGCACTAGAATTCACACCTATTATTTATTTATCCATTAGAAACTCCATCTTTTGAAAATTACCAAATTCTTAGAACCTGTATTATTAAAACCCATGCATAGATTAACCACTTTAAAAACTTCTTGTGTATCATGATTACTTGCTGCTAGTTCTGACAACACATACATTAAAAGAACATCTCATTTGAAATATCCCAAGTTAAATTCTGGAATAAGTTCTCTAACATTACAACTCTTTTTTCTGTTACCACAATAAATAAATTACATTGTACCATATCAAAAATCATTAGCAATCCTCAACCCTTAAAATCAATTCTTACATGAAAAATACTTCTAATTGTGGAGTAAAATCTCCCTTTTGTCTTAAGGCTTAATTTTAAGTTGTCACAACATATGTTATTTGCTTTATAAATTTCCAAACCATATTTCCTTTGTATTAACTGTCTTTTATTCTCTATGATATCTGCAGTTTTCCCTTTTTTATTTTAAATTTATGCTCCAATTGTGGTGAATTAGGGAAACCTGAATTTTTGCACAATCATTATTGATGTTATAAAGTTGCTATTAGCTTCTTGTTCATTTTTTCACTTTACAGAGCTAAGCTGGCAAGTCACACTTGATTGGTCACTGTACCTCTCTGAGCCTGTTCACATGAAGCTATTCTACATGTTTATTCTTACCCATAATAATATTTTTTTTTCTTTAAACAAATTGCATGTTATTCCTTAGATCATGAATTTCTTCTAATACATTGCACATGCTTTTAAAATAATTTTATATCCTAATAA
>NW_025393946.1:2583-4856 GCF_016433145.1 Gracilinanus agilis
CATAATATACTAGATTCCTAATGCAAAAATATTATTTTTGAATTACCAAAATTTGAAACCCTAATGTTAATTATATTTTTACCTATTACTTAATATGATGGTACAGGTCTTAGAGTAACAATTTTACATGTTCATATGTTTTCCCTAAATTCAGTTTGATAAGCATTTCTGGTAAGTCTGATCATTCCTACAGTGCAAATCCTAATAGATAGCTTTTCAATATAAGTTTTGTGCATTCTTAAATTTAACAGAAATTCCATTTTTAACTAGTAGTCAATGAATTTACACAATACCATCAGTACCTATTCAGTTCCTTAGCAAATATATACTCTAATGGGTAGAGAAAGGTCCATGAGTTTGGGGGAGAATGGGCGACGATTTTTAGCTTCTCATAGCTACTTCCTGCTGAACTGGGGCGGCGTGAATGATTCGCTCTCAACAAATAATTTTCTCATGGACCAGTCTCTGTCTAAAGGGATCTAATTTTGCCAATTGCATTGTTCTAATAATCTTTAAGTTAAATTTTTCACTAACATCAGTTTGATTAATGTTAGGTTGAACTCATGGTTGTTTAAAGAAGCTTTTTCACTCTTGGTTAAGCACTGAGCAAGACTGATGGTTTTTATTTATTTATTTTTTTGCTAGCTAGGAAAGTTAAGTTGCACTTCTATACTTCTGTACACAACTAAGAATCATTGCTTTCTCTCTCAATAAGTTTTTCTTAGATTGCATTTTAGAATCTTTTGTAATTTTCATTAGATATATGTCTCAGTACTTAACCTGTTGATAGAATTTGGTGATGGGATCAAATTTGTCCCTTTTTCTGTCTTTTGATTTCCATGTTCCCTTTCTCATGGCCAGTGAGAAATGGAAGGGGAAATGTTTGACAGAGTAGTTTGTTTAACTCTTGCCTTAATAAGAGCAGAGAATAAGATTTCTTTTAACCAATT
Organism: Gracilinanus agilis; assembly: GCF_016433145.1. Lineage (NCBI taxonomy): Eukaryota > Metazoa > Chordata > Mammalia > Didelphimorphia > Didelphidae > Gracilinanus > Gracilinanus agilis. The sequence goes on from NW_025393946.1 coordinate 3,534, forward strand.
AAATTATCTTAGAGTTAAAGACATTCAGAAATTACAATGTTATTTTCTGAATTTCTCTAACACCTCCGTCTGTCTTCCCCATTCCTCCGGAATGAATGAAGAAGAGAGAGAGATTTATTTTTCCCAACCTGTAACCCTCCCATTGTGATCACAGACAAACAACATGTAACACACAGACTGATCATGGACACATATCCCGGGCATATCACACACACTCTGACAAATATAAAACATAAATTATATAAGCTAGATTTTTATTTTCATCCTGGCAAAAGATCAATTGTTACAATTCATATCTCCATGACTAAAGAATTCTGTGAAAAAGAATGAGTCAGAAAAGGGTTAATTCTTAAGAAGGAGCTGGCTGACATATGATAAATTTTGTTTCTTAATTACCTTTCTTCATGCTTCAATAAGTATCCTAAAATAAATACACTTTTGCTTCTTCACTTTTCTGTGAAGTGGGACTCTGATACCTGCCTGAATAATTCCAGGTATGCCACATTGCTGGAAAGATTGATATAGCTAAGTGAAAATTGCTAAAACTTTTTACATTGTCTGTGGCCATCACCAATTGGACTCCTTCCAAGGGAGAAAGAAAAAAACTATGACAAAACTGGTTTTTCTAGCTGAAGCAAAGTAGCCAGCCGCTTCTAAAAAGGGGGGCAGAGAGGAAAATTTCTGGTCACTTTTAAATTTGCCGTTTAGTCCTAGAGAAAAATACGCTTTTCCTGGTGTCCTTCTAAGAAGGGCCCAGTGCCCTAATGCTTAATTTTTGAGTAGGGGTGGGAGCTTGCTCAGGGCTCCATCCCCTTTTCCCCGAAGTCCTCTCAAAAGGATCCGGTGGTCTTAAACAAATTTTTCTTTTTTACCCTAATGCCTCTCTCCCTGAGACTATCTTTAAGTTCCTTAACATATAGGGCTTCCTTTGAGAGTGTTTTCCCCATTTTTCATTCACGCTGTCGTAACAATCACTTCCCCACGTTCTTGCCAATCTCCTTGCGGAGGTATGGAAACGGATACTAGCGGGTCTGGATTCAGAAACAGATCAAGGGAACAATCAGAGTACCGAAACCCTTGTCATACCAGTCACACACACTCTCATTCTGGGGTATTCACTCCAAATTCCAGCCTGATTGCCTATGGGGGATGGGACGACTTACCCTGCCTCAAGGCTGTCTGTTCAGCCTCTACCCTGCCTTTGTCCGCGGCTGCGGGATCTGCTTCTCAGTAGTGTGGTAAGCTGTGTTCGTCGTGCCCCACGTTGGGCGCCAGATATCCGGATCCAGCCAGATACAACCGCGAGACCCATGGTCAGCCACC
>NW_025393947.1:0-7374 GCF_016433145.1 Gracilinanus agilis
AAGATTCAAACATGACTGAAAACAACTAAGTAACAACAATGTTTTCAATCATTTAACCCCATTTGCCTAGCCCTTGCCCTTCTGTCTTAGGGTTGTTACTAAGGAAGGATTGAAAAAGAAAATCATGAGAAAGGAGAACAACTTGGTAAAGGAGACATGTAAAATAAAGAAGAAAATAACAGTTCAAAAAAAAAGAATTTGTCAAATTGCGTAAAGGAGGCCCCAAAAATTCACTGAAGAAAATAATTCCTTCAAAATTAGAACTGGATAGGTAACAGTAATGTTTCCATGAGACATCAAGAAAAAAAATAAAACAAAACCAAAAGAATCGGGGGGGTGGGGGGAGGGGAGAATAGAATAAAGTGTGAAATATCTCATTGGAAGAACAACTGACCTAGAAAATAAATCAAAGAAAAATTATTTAAGAATTATTGGACTGCCTGAAAGCCATTATCAAAACAAAAGCCTACACATATGTTTCAAAAAAGTATCAAGGAAGACTGCCTTAATATCCTAGAACCAGAGAGTAAAATAGAAATGGAAAGAATCTACTGCGCACATCTTGAAAGAGATCCCAAAAGGAAAACTCTCAGGAATATTATAAACAAATTCCAGAGCTCTTAAGTCAAGGTGAAAATATTGCAAGCAGCCAGAAAGATACAGTTCAACTATCATGGAGCCATGGTCAAAATAACACCAGATTTAGCAGCTTCTACATTAAAGGATCTGAGGACCTAGAATATGGCATTCCAACCAAAACTCACCTACCCTGCAAAATTGAATATAATCCTTCCAGGGAAAAAAATAAGTATTTAATGAAATAAAAGACTTTCAAGCATTCCTGATGAAAAGAAGAGTGCTAAATAGAAAACTGGACTCTCAAATACAAGACTTGAGAGAAGCATGAAAAGGTAGGAAAGAGAAATCATGAAGGATTCAATAAGATTAAAAGGCTTACATCTATGCATGGGAAGATGATACTTGTAACTCCTAAGAATTTTATTATAATTAGGACAGTTAAGAGTATACATAGACAGAGGACACATGTGAGTTGACTGGTGAGATGATACCTAAAAAAATAAATTTAAGGAGTGAGAAAGAAGGATGCACTGGGAAAAGAGCAAAGAGAGAGGGAGCGTGGAGAAACTTATCTCACATAAAATAGGAATTAAAGAGCTCCTACAGTAGAGGGGAAGATTGAGAAGGGGGGAGTAGGCAGTGCTTGAACTTTGCTCATAGGAATTGACACAAAGAGGAAATAACATACACAGTCAGGTATAGAAATCTATCTTGCCCTGTAGGGAAATAGGAAGGGAAGGGCATAAGAGAAGGGAAGCTACCAAAAGAGAGGGAGGATTGGGGGAAATAGTGTCAAGCAAAACACTTTCAAAAAGGGATAGAGGGAAAGAAAGAGGGGAGAGGGGAAATAAGATGGAGGGAAATACATAGAAATAATAACTATTAATGTGCATGGGGTGAACTCATCCATAAAACAGAAGCAGAAAGCAGAGTGGATTAAAAATCAGAATACTAGAATTGGGTTGTTTTCAGAAAACACACTTGAAGCAGAGAGAATCACACAAAGTAAAGGCAAGGAGCTGGAGCATAATCTAATATGCTTCAGCTAAAGTAAAAAGTAGAAGTAGCAATCATGATTTAAGATCCAAGTTCAAAGGCAAACAGATAAACAGGACAGTTTCAAGAGTTATAAGGTAAATTTATTAAATACTTAAAAGGAAAACCAAGCTATGTATAATAAAGGATTAATGATTTCAGGTACAATACTCTTTTTCTATTCTGTTAATAGAAATGATCATTTAATTTGGTGTTTCTTAAGACTGATTTTTTTTTTTATGTATTTGTAAAGAAAGACCAACTTAAGAAACTTTAAGTCATCTCCAAGGAATTTAAATGGTACATACATACCACACAAAAAAATCTGTGAAGATTTTAGTAAATCATTTTTAGACTATCAATGACAATGAAAATACCACATTTGGATTCTTACCAATCATATTGTGATTGCTGAGGAAGTAGAAGTGGAAGAAAAAGCTAGAAAGACTAGTCAGACTAAATCAGAATTTCTTTACATGGGGTCCATGAATTTCTTTTAATAATTTGATAATTATTTCAATATAATTGGTTCCCTTTGTAATCCTATGTTTTTTATTCATTTAAAAAATATATTCTGAAAAAAGCATTTATAAAATTCACTCTACAAAAGACATCCATGATACAAAAAAGCCTATGTGATTGGGAAGAGGATTAAATTTAGAAGGAAAGATGGAGAGTTCGGTTAAGAGAAATTAAAAATCCTTTTTACCCTTCTCCTAGTCAGATCATATCAGTAATATTGTATTCTGTTCTTGGTTCCACATTTTGGAAAGGAATTCAATCAGCTAAAGTGTTCCTAGTGCAGGAGTTATAAATCTAATGACCAATAACTTTTTTTAAATACTATGACACTGTATTTCAATATCATTTGTTTCCCTCCTAATTCTTTTTATTTTATGCATTTAAAAACATTATTCTGAGAAGGAATCCATAGGTTCACCAGGCTGCCAGATGGATCAATGAAAAAAGGTTGTGTACCTACTCTAAAAAAGAATAGGATTATAAAGAGCTTGAAGATCATACTGTATGAAGGCCCATTCAAGAAAGTAGGAATCTTGAGCTTAGGGGGAACAACTTAGGAAGGAGATAGGTACCTCTTCAAGTATTTGGAGGCCTATAATGTAGAAGAGGGATTAGGGAACCAATTTTTGAGAAAGTGTAGTCAAGATGGCAGGGAAAAAAGTAAGGACTTGCCTGATCTTTACCAAATTCCTCTCCAAACAACTTTAAAATAATGCCTCAAAATGAATTCTGGAGCAGCAAAACCCACAAAAGAAAAGAATGAAACTATTTTTCATACCAGGACAACTCAGAAAGTTGGCAGGAAAGATCTCAGGGTAGGAGTAGAACACAGAGCAGAGCACCTCTGCAAGCCAACACAGAACTTGGAGGTAACTGAATCAGCAGCAACAGCTTTTAGAGCTCTCAGTCCACAAATGATAGGGGACTTAGACAACTAGTCAGAAAGTGATTACAAGGATCCTTTTGCTGGTACTGAGTGCAGACCTCGGTTGCATTGTCTATATGCAGATTCAGGTTGCAGTCCCAAGACAAGGAGAAGTAGTAGCATATGTGTGCTTGTGGCTACAGGGGAGCTGGGATTCTAGTCATAATTTTAGGGCAAAAAAGGCTGTGTGTGGCCACTCATAGAACAGAAGATAGATGAGGAGAGTAGTAAGCACACCTTCCTTTAGTTCATACCGCCCTGGAATAACTGAAAACTTATAGATCCCAAGTATTAGCTCTAAAGTAACTTCACAAAAAACATGAAGCTTAAGACCGCCCCCTCCACCACAGGGATAGAGCCCAACTTTATTTTAAGCTAAAAAGAATATTAGGGAAAATGAGCAAACAGCAACAAAAAAGAAACCATCAAAAATTAGTATAGAGACAGAAAAAAATCAAATTAACTAACACAAAAGAAAGAAATGATCAAAATTCCTGTATCCAAAGCCTCAAAGAAAAAATGGATTGACCTCCACCCCAAAAAGAATACCTAAAAGAGCTCAAAAAGAATTTTTAAAAATCAAATAAAAGCAGTAGAGAAAAATTTGGGAAAGAAATGAGAGTGATGCAAGAAAGTAAAGAAAAAAGTCAATAGCTTGGAAAAGGAGGAATAAAAAGATACCAAAGAAAACACTTTAAAAAATAAGCTAGGGAAAATGATTAAAAAGGCATATAAAAATCTCCTAAAGAACTCCTTAAAAAACAGAATTGGCCAAATGGAAAAAGATTTTCAAAAATTCACTGAAGAAAAGAACTTTTTAAAAACATTTGGCCAAATGGAAAAGGAGGGACAAAAGCTCACTGAAGAAAATAATTTATTAAAATTAGAATTGGACAAGAGGAAGCTAATGACTATGAGACAGCAAGAAACAGTAAAACAAAATCAAAAGAATGAAGAAATATAAGAAAATGTAGACTATCTCACTGGGAAAGCAAATGGCATGGAAAATAGATCAAAGAAAGATCATTTAAGAATTTTTAAACTACCTGGAAGTCATGATCAAAAAAAGAGCCTAGACATCTTTCAAGAAACTATCAAGGAAAATTGCCCTGATATACTAGAACCTGGCAATAAGATAGGAATGGAAATCCACTGATCACATCCTGAAAGAAATCCCCAAATCAAAACTCCCAGAAATGTTATAGCCAAATTCTAGAACTCCCAGGTCAAGGACAAAATACTGCAAGCAGAAAAAAAAGAAATAATTAAAATATCGTGAAACCAGTCAGGTCAATTCAAGATTTAACAGCTTCTACATCAAAAGATCTGAGGGTCTGGAATATGATCAAATTGCAAAGATAAATTCTTCCTTAAGGAATCTGGTAACAACTTACTTGAACAAGTATCCTTAATCAGAGTCCTATATCGTGAAGTCTTCTTGTATTGAACATATCAGCATGTGACTAAGGTGGTGTGACATGTTCATCTGTATCATGTACAAATGCTCATATTTTGGGGGGGGGGTTAACAAGCAAAAATGTTTTTTAAAAAAGAAAGAGAAGATATATCGGTAGTGTTCGCCTTTCAAATGTGTTTCTCATAATAGCAATGTCCAGTAAATGATGAAAATTTGAAAAAAATTATGATGTCTATTTATATTGAACAATTTTAACTTTGGGGGGTTTTTTAAGTAAAGCAATTGCTTTACTCAAAAAAAAAAAAGAGGGGGAAAAGACTATACAGGCTATCCATTTGACTTATTACAAAAAGCTATGGTCCTGTAGATTGTAAGATTCATTAGGGCAGAGCTTGTTTCATCCTCATCTGTGTTTCCCTGGTACCTTGAGCAAAGGATAAACACTTTAAGGTTTGTATAGATCAATATACATGTTATTTCATCAGATCCCAAAATGTCTGAGGTGAAATTATCCTTATTTCACAGTTGAAGGGCCTAATATTTAGAGGACCCACACACAGAACAAATGATCACAGCTAGATCATGCTGAAATCAAGATTCGAAGCCAAGCCTTTCCTGACCCCAAGCCCAACATGCTTTTCATTAAACTATACTTCCTTAACCTCAGAATATCAGGGGGAAAGGCACTAGACCTGTGATTTCACTGCTATTGGATAATCCTGAATGAAGGAACTCTATAACTGCAGGTTGACACTTTTGCTGCTACTTAATTTTAGAGTTAGCCAGGGCACTAAACAGTTAAGTGACTTGCTCAGAATCTCAAAGCCAGTATGTATGAATATTTTTTTGAACCCAGGTTTTTCTAAATCTGAGGCCAGCTCTCAATCTACCATGCCACAAGGCCCTTCCAACATAATTAATTAGATATAAATCAATTTTTTTATACTGAAAGTGAATAAGAAGATATGGTTCCATATGTATATATAATTATTTGTTACCCAGTTTTTCATCCCTTTCTGATACATAAAATGAAGTCAAACTATGTTGTTATCAGTTGGTGAGTGGTGAATATAGCTTGAAATTATAGCTATCTCTAAATGAGGAATTGTGCCAATTTGAGTAAGTAATGACATTAACTGGTGAATCCAGGAAAGTTAACTAATATTTTTCTTAATACAGAACTGGAATTAGAAGCAATAAAGCAAGAAAATGCCCGGCTACAAAATATTATTGATATCCAGAAGTATTCAGTTGCTGACATCGAGAGAATACATCATGAAAGAAATGAATTTCAACAAACCATCAAAAAATTAACCACAGAACTAGAGACAGAACAAAAGCAGTTATGGAATGAAGAACTAAAATATGCAAGAACTAAGGAAGCGGTATGTCACACTATTGCTAATTGGTAGCTAATTGGAAAGGACATTGAAGGGATAAAATGCTCTTTCTGGGCTCTCCAGTGAAAAGAGATTGACCTACTAAAATAAATTTGTTACATATGTAAGTTTCTTTAGTATAAAAATATAGATATTTATATTGTTAACTGTTCCATATCATAACTTTCCCCTTCATGGTTTCTGTATATTGCAAGTCAATGTAAGAAATTAAGTGAGAATTTTTTGTGAGTTTTGCAGAAGCCATAGATGAAACATGAAGGCCAGCAGACAACACAGAAAAAATTCTGAAATGTATAAAATACACATATCATAATATCAATATATTTTATCTCAATACCATAAATATACATGATCTCTTTTTTAAGTTAAGTAAAAAGTCAGTTTGCAAAAAAGAATGAGGAAATGAGCAGATGACACACAAAGGCTAGAAATGTAGAAATAACTTTAAAAGTTTAATAACCTATAAATGCATATAAGACACTATATCCAGAGGACCAAAAAATTATATGTGAATTTTCTAGATCTCAGATAAATGGTGCTTCTAACCCCACAATATGGAAGGGATACTTGTGTATTAAATTTTTTTTCATATTTTATTTTATTTTTCATTTGTCCCTATAATGTTGTATAATATTGCTTCCCTCATCCATTAGTAAAACTCATTTCAGAATAGCCAAAAGCACAGAACTAAACCCAAAATGAATTTCATACTCAAGGATAAAGGTCATAAATTATCCTCCTTTTTCAGACAATAGTCCTATCTAGCTTCACTTTTTATACACTAGAAAATGCCATTTATCTAGCGCTGTGGGGGTGTTTAAATTTTTTTATATGTTTAAACTTTAACTTTTATGCCAAACTTTTTATAATGCTTCCCTGCTTTAGGAAAATAGAGTAGATAGAATGAATAACAACCTTTTTCTTGAAGGCTAAGGATAATTATTGTGATCATCACTAATACTTAGCATATGATATGGTACATAAGACTATTTGCCCTTAACTTCAGTGGCTCCAAACTTCTGCCAGTTCTGACACCTACTACTATATATTTTCTACTAGTATAAATGTGTTTCTGTACAATATGGAAAAGTGTTTCTAGATGTGACACCATCACCATTCTCTACAAATGTCTCATATCTGGTTTTACTTCTGTAGTTTTATTTTTCTTTAAATGGTTTCTTCACTTCCTTAAAAATAACAGAAGACAGAACTGAAAATTGACAAAGGAAGCCTGATAACCAAAGATTATGTGTAAACTGAAGTCAGGTGTGCTTTGTGCCCAGCTCCTGAAATGAGACAGATGCCTTGGGTATTTTGATTTTAGGAGGGACTGTGCTAGATTCAGGAAACTCAGAAAATAAAATTTCTCACTACGGGGTTTGAAGATATCTTTCCTTAACCCAAACAATGTCTTCTAGACATTAGTTACTTTTATTTGGGTAACAACTTTTTTTTTTTTTAATGCAAATACTCCTAGAAGCAGTAAAGAGTTAATA
>NW_025393948.1:0-7374 GCF_016433145.1 Gracilinanus agilis
AAGATTCAAACATGACTGAAAACAACTAAGTAACAACAATGTTTTCAGTCATTTAACCCCATTTGCCTAGCCCTTGCCCTTCTGTCTTAGGGTTGTTACTAAGGAAGGATTGAAAAAGAAAATCATGAGAAAGGAGAACAACTTGGTAAAGGAGACATGTAAAATAAAGAAGAAAATAACAGTTCAAAAAAAAAGAATTTGTCAAATTGCGTAAAAGAGGCCCCAAAAATTCACTGAAGAAAATAATTCCTTCAAAATTAGAACTGGATAGGTAACAGTAATGTTTCCATGAGACATCAAGAAAAAAAATAAAACAAAACCAAAAGAATCGGGGGGGTGGGGGGAGGGGAGAATAGAATAAAGTGTGAAATATCTCATTGGAAGAACAACTGACCTAGAAAATAAATCAAAGAAAAATTATTTAAGAATTATTGGACTGCCTGAAAGCCATTATCAAAACAAAAGCCTACACATATGTTTCAAAAAAGTATCAAGGAAGACTGCCTTAATATCCTAGAACCAGAGAGTAAAATAGAAATGGAAAGAATCTACTGCGCACATCTTGAAAGAGATCCCAAAAGGAAAACTCTCAGGAATATTATAAACAAATTCCAGAGCTCTTAAGTCAAGGTGAAAATATTGCAAGCAGCCAGAAAGATACAGTTCAACTATCATGGAGCCATGGTCAAAATAACACCAGATTTAGCAGCTTCTACATTAAAGGATCTGAGGACCTAGAATATGGCATTCCAACCAAAACTCACCTACCCTGCAAAATTGAATATAATCCTTCCAGGGAAAAAAATAAGTATTTAATGAAATAAAAGACTTTCAAGCATTCCTGATGAAAAGAAGAGTGCTAAATAGAAAACTGGACTCTCAAATACAAGACTTGAGAGAAGCATGAAAAGGTAGGAAAGAGAAATCATGAAGGATTCAATAAGATTAAAAGGCTTACATCTATGCATGGGAAGATGATACTTGTAACTCCTAAGAATTTTATTATAATTAGGACAGTTAAGAGTATACATAGACAGAGGACACATGTGAGTTGACTGGTGAGATGATACCTAAAAAAATAAATTTAAGGAGTGAGAAAGAAGGATGCACTGGGAAAAGAGCAAAGAGAGAGGGAGCGTGGAGAAACTTATCTCACATAAAATAGGAATTAAAGAGCTCCTACAGTAGAGGGGAAGATTGAGAAGGGGGGAGTAGGCAGTGCTTGAACTTTGCTCATAGGAATTGACACAAAGAGGAAATAACATACACAGTCAGGTATAGAAATCTATCTTGCCCTGTAGGGAAATAGGAAGGGAAGGGCATAAGAGAAGGGAAGCTACCAAAAGAGAGGGAGGATTGGGGGAAATAGTGTCAAGCAAAACACTTTCAAAAAGGGATAGAGGGAAAGAAAGAGGGGAGAGGGGAAATAAGATGGAGGGAAATACATAGAAATAATAACTATTAATGTGCATGGGGTGAACTCATCCATAAAACAGAAGCAGAAAGCAGAGTGGATTAAAAATCAGAATACTAGAATTGGGTTGTTTTCAGAAAACACACTTGAAGCAGAGAGAATCACACAAAGTAAAGGCAAGGAGCTGGAGCATAATCTAATATGCTTCAGCTAAAGTAAAAAGTAGAAGTAGCAATCATGATTTAAGATCCAAGTTCAAAGGCAAACAGATAAACAGGACAGTTTCAAGAGTTATAAGGTAAATTTATTAAATACTTAAAAGGAAAACCAAGCTATGTATAATAAAGGATTAATGATTTCAGGTACAATACTCTTTTTCTATTCTGTTAATAGAAATGATCATTTAATTTGGTGTTTCTTAAGACTGATTTTTTTTTTTATGTATTTGTAAAGAAAGACCAACTTAAGAAACTTTAAGTCATCTCCAAGGAATTTAAATGGTACATACATACCACACAAAAAAATCTGTGAAGATTTTAGTAAATCATTTTTAGACTATCAATGACAATGAAAATACCACATTTGGATTCTTACCAATCATATTGTGATTGCTGAGGAAGTAGAAGTGGAAGAAAAAGCTAGAAAGACTAGTCAGACTAAATCAGAATTTCTTTACATGGGGTCCATGAATTTCTTTTAATAATTTGATAATTATTTCAATATAATTGGTTCCCTTTGTAATCCTATGTTTTTTATTCATTTAAAAAATATATTCTGAAAAAAGCATTTATAAAATTCACTCTACAAAAGACATCCATGATACAAAAAAGCCTATGTGATTGGGAAGAGGATTAAATTTAGAAGGAAAGATGGAGAGTTCGGTTAAGAGAAATTAAAAATCCTTTTTACCCTTCTCCTAGTCAGATCATATCAGTAATATTGTATTCTGTTCTTGGTTCCACATTTTGGAAAGGAATTCAATCAGCTAAAGTGTTCCTAGTGCAGGAGTTATAAATCTAATGACCAATAACTTTTTTTAAATACTATGACACTGTATTTCAATATCATTTGTTTCCCTCCTAATTCTTTTTATTTTATGCATTTAAAAACATTATTCTGAGAAGGAATCCATAGGTTCACCAGGCTGCCAGATGGATCAATGAAAAAAGGTTGTGTACCTACTCTAAAAAAGAATAGGATTATAAAGAGCTTGAAGATCATACTGTATGAAGGCCCATTCAAGAAAGTAGGAATCTTGAGCTTAGGGGGAACAACTTAGGAAGGAGATAGGTACCTCTTCAAGTATTTGGAGGCCTATAATGTAGAAGAGGGATTAGGGAACCAATTTTTGAGAAAGTGTAGTCAAGATGGCAGGGAAAAAAGTAAGGACTTGCCTGATCTTTACCAAATTCCTCTCCAAACAACTTTAAAATAATGCCTCAAAATGAATTCTGGAGCAGCAAAACCCACAAAAGAAAAGAATGAAACTATTTTTCATACCAGGACAACTCAGAAAGTTGGCAGGAAAGATCTCAGGGTAGGAGTAGAACACAGAGCAGAGCACCTCTGCAAGCCAACACAGAACTTGGAGGTAACTGAATCAGCAGCAACAGCTTTTAGAGCTCTCAGTCCACAAATGATAGGGGACTTAGACAACTAGTCAGAAAGTGATTACAAGGATCCTTTTGCTGGTACTGAGTGCAGACCTCGGTTGCATTGTCTATATGCAGATTCAGGTTGCAGTCCCAAGACAAGGAGAAGTAGTAGCATATGTGTGCTTGTGGCTACAGGGGAGCTGGGATTCTAGTCATAATTTTAGGGCAAAAAAGGCTGTGTGTGGCCACTCATAGAACAGAAGATAGATGAGGAGAGTAGTAAGCACACCTTCCTTTAGTTCATACCGCCCTGGAATAACTGAAAACTTATAGATCCCAAGTATTAGCTCTAAAGTAACTTCACAAAAAACATGAAGCTTAAGACCGCCCCCTCCACCACAGGGATAGAGCCCAACTTTATTTTAAGCTAAAAAGAATATTAGGGAAAATGAGCAAACAGCAACAAAAAAGAAACCATCAAAAATTAGTATAGAGACAGAAAAAAATCAAATTAACTAACACAAAAGAAAGAAATGATCAAAATTCCTGTATCCAAAGCCTCAAAGAAAAAATGGATTGACCTCCACCCCAAAAAGAATACCTAAAAGAGCTCAAAAAGAATTTTTAAAAATCAAATAAAAGCAGTAGAGAAAAATTTGGGAAAGAAATGAGAGTGATGCAAGAAAGTAAAGAAAAAAGTCAATAGCTTGGAAAAGGAGGAATAAAAAGATACCAAAGAAAACACTTTAAAAAATAAGCTAGGGAAAATGATTAAAAAGGCATATAAAAATCTCCTAAAGAACTCCTTAAAAAACAGAATTGGCCAAATGGAAAAAGATTTTCAAAAATTCACTGAAGAAAAGAACTTTTTAAAAACATTTGGCCAAATGGAAAAGGAGGGACAAAAGCTCACTGAAGAAAATAATTTATTAAAATTAGAATTGGACAAGAGGAAGCTAATGACTATGAGACAGCAAGAAACAGTAAAACAAAATCAAAAGAATGAAGAAATATAAGAAAATGTAGACTATCTCACTGGGAAAGCAAATGGCATGGAAAATAGATCAAAGAAAGATCATTTAAGAATTTTTAAACTACCTGGAAGTCATGATCAAAAAAAGAGCCTAGACATCTTTCAAGAAACTATCAAGGAAAATTGCCCTGATATACTAGAACCTGGCAATAAGATAGGAATGGAAATCCACTGATCACATCCTGAAAGAAATCCCCAAATCAAAACTCCCAGAAATGTTATAGCCAAATTCTAGAACTCCCAGGTCAAGGACAAAATACTGCAAGCAGAAAAAAAAGAAATAATTAAAATATCGTGAAACCAGTCAGGTCAATTCAAGATTTAACAGCTTCTACATCAAAAGATCTGAGGGTCTGGAATATGATCAAATTGCAAAGATAAATTCTTCCTTAAGGAATCTGGTAACAACTTACTTGAACAAGTATCCTTAATCAGAGTCCTATATCGTGAAGTCTTCTTGTATTGAACATATCAGCATGTGACTAAGGTGGTGTGACATGTTCATCTGTATCATGTACAAATGCTCATATTTTGGGGGGGGGGTTAACAAGCAAAAATGTTTTTTAAAAAAGAAAGAGAAGATATATCGGTAGTGTTCGCCTTTCAAATGTGTTTCTCATAATAGCAATGTCCAGTAAATGATGAAAATTTGAAAAAAATTATGATGTCTATTTATATTGAACAATTTTAACTTTGGGGGGTTTTTTAAGTAAAGCAATTGCTTTACTCAAAAAAAAAAAAGAGGGGGAAAAGACTATACAGGCTATCCATTTGACTTATTACAAAAAGCTATGGTCCTGTAGATTGTAAGATTCATTAGGGCAGAGCTTGTTTCATCCTCATCTGTGTTTCCCTGGTACCTTGAGCAAAGGATAAACACTTTAAGGTTTGTATAGATCAATATACATGTTATTTCATCAGATCCCAAAATGTCTGAGGTGAAATTATCCTTATTTCACAGTTGAAGGGCCTAATATTTAGAGGACCCACACACAGAACAAATGATCACAGCTAGATCATGCTGAAATCAAGATTCGAAGCCAAGCCTTTCCTGACCCCAAGCCCAACATGCTTTTCATTAAACTATACTTCCTTAACCTCAGAATATCAGGGGGAAAGGCACTAGACCTGTGATTTCACTGCTATTGGATAATCCTGAATGAAGGAACTCTATAACTGCAGGTTGACACTTTTGCTGCTACTTAATTTTAGAGTTAGCCAGGGCACTAAACAGTTAAGTGACTTGCTCAGAATCTCAAAGCCAGTATGTATGAATATTTTTTTGAACCCAGGTTTTTCTAAATCTGAGGCCAGCTCTCAATCTACCATGCCACAAGGCCCTTCCAACATAATTAATTAGATATAAATCAATTTTTTTATACTGAAAGTGAATAAGAAGATATGGTTCCATATGTATATATAATTATTTGTTACCCAGTTTTTCATCCCTTTCTGATACATAAAATGAAGTCAAACTATGTTGTTATCAGTTGGTGAGTGGTGAATATAGCTTGAAATTATAGCTATCTCTAAATGAGGAATTGTGCCAATTTGAGTAAGTAATGACATTAACTGGTGAATCCAGGAAAGTTAACTAATATTTTTCTTAATACAGAACTGGAATTAGAAGCAATAAAGCAAGAAAATGCCCGGCTACAAAATATTATTGATATCCAGAAGTATTCAGTTGCTGACATCGAGAGAATACATCATGAAAGAAATGAATTTCAACAAACCATCAAAAAATTAACCACAGAACTAGAGACAGAACAAAAGCAGTTATGGAATGAAGAACTAAAATATGCAAGAACTAAGGAAGCGGTATGTCACACTATTGCTAATTGGTAGCTAATTGGAAAGGACATTGAAGGGATAAAATGCTCTTTCTGGGCTCTCCAGTGAAAAGAGATTGACCTACTAAAATAAATTTGTTACATATGTAAGTTTCTTTAGTATAAAAATATAGATATTTATATTGTTAACTGTTCCATATCATAACTTTCCCCTTCATGGTTTCTGTATATTGCAAGTCAATGTAAGAAATTAAGTGAGAATTTTTTGTGAGTTTTGCAGAAGCCATAGATGAAACATGAAGGCCAGCAGACAACACAGAAAAAATTCTGAAATGTATAAAATACACATATCATAATATCAATATATTTTATCTCAATACCATAAATATACATGATCTCTTTTTTAAGTTAAGTAAAAAGTCAGTTTGCAAAAAAGAATGAGGAAATGAGCAGATGACACACAAAGGCTAGAAATGTAGAAATAACTTTAAAAGTTTAATAACCTATAAATGCATATAAGACACTATATCCAGAGGACCAAAAAATTATATGTGAATTTTCTAGATCTCAGATAAATGGTGCTTCTAACCCCACAATATGGAAGGGATACTTGTGTATTAAATTTTTTTTCATATTTTATTTTATTTTTCATTTGTCCCTATAATGTTGTATAATATTGCTTCCCTCATCCATTAGTAAAACTCATTTCAGAATAGCCAAAAGCACAGAACTAAACCCAAAATGAATTTCATACTCAAGGATAAAGGTCATAAATTATCCTCCTTTTTCAGACAATAGTCCTATCTAGCTTCACTTTTTATACACTAGAAAATGCCATTTATCTAGCGCTGTGGGGGTGTTTAAATTTTTTTATATGTTTAAACTTTAACTTTTATGCCAAACTTTTTATAATGCTTCCCTGCTTTAGGAAAATAGAGTAGATAGAATGAATAACAACCTTTTTCTTGAAGGCTAAGGATAATTATTGTGATCATCACTAATACTTAGCATATGATATGGTACATAAGACTATTTGCCCTTAACTTCAGTGGCTCCAAACTTCTGCCAGTTCTGACACCTACTACTATATATTTTCTACTAGTATAAATGTGTTTCTGTACAATATGGAAAAGTGTTTCTAGATGTGACACCATCACCATTCTCTACAAATGTCTCATATCTGGTTTTACTTCTGTAGTTTTATTTTTCTTTAAATGGTTTCTTCACTTCCTTAAAAATAACAGAAGACAGAACTGAAAATTGACAAAGGAAGCCTGATAACCAAAGATTATGTGTAAACTGAAGTCAGGTGTGCTTTGTGCCCAGCTCCTGAAATGAGACAGATGCCTTGGGTATTTTGATTTTAGGAGGGACTGTGCTAGATTCAGGAAACTCAGAAAATAAAATTTCTCACTACGGGGTTTGAAGATATCTTTCCTTAACCCAAACAATGTCTTCTAGACATTAGTTACTTTTATTTGGGTAACAACTTTTTTTTTTTTTAATGCAAATACTCCTAGAAGCAGTAAAGAGTTAATA
>NW_025393949.1:0-1379 GCF_016433145.1 Gracilinanus agilis
CAACCTGTGAACAAGGACAAGGTGAGAAGTCAGTGTAGTGAGGCAGGCTGGGAGCTCTATCAAACACAGCAGTGGTCATCTTTGTGGGTGGAGTCAGGGCGTGGCCAGCCACAGGGACACATAAAAGGACTTCCACAGCTGAGTCCTAACACCCTTTGCTGCCAGAGCTCCAGGGTGAAGGCTGGCATCACCTCCTCTCAGAGGAATAGCTGCGAAGGAAGGAATCAGAGGGCTTGGACCATGAGTGTCACAGACTTACTTGAAAGCCTCCAGGCATCTCTCACTTGCTCCCTCTGCCACAACTACTTCACTGACCCAGTGACTGTCAGATGTGGACACAACTTTTGCTCAGAGTGTTTTCTGAGGTGCAGGGATGAAGCTGGTGCAACATTCAAGTGCCCAGAATGCAGAGAAGTCATTGACGCCAGCTATTGGGTGCACTGCAGGCGTCTGCGCAATCTGTGCGTCACGGGCAAAATGCTGAGAACTTACTTACTGCAGAGCATGGGGGACCTGACCAGCAGTGATCCACGTGGGCAAAAGGAGAAGCCCTTCCCTGGGGAAGAACAGGCTTCTCTGTGATAACTGTCTATCAGCCCCCAAGAACAAGGATCACTTGAATGGCTGCTCACAAGGCCAAGGACCAGCTCCAGAAGACTCTAGCAGAGAGGGGGCAGAAGAGGAATCTCCAATGCCATCAGACACAGGGACAAGGCAAGAGGCACAATGTGAGGAGGAAACCCACATTTCTGACTAGGAGAAAATGTAACAGCTCTCCTGGGATGAACAATATCTACATCTACAAAGACTGGACCAGAAATACAGACACACCCTGGCTTCCCTCTCTCCTTGCCATCCTAATGAAGCAAGCAGCCTCAGGAGGAATCAGCAGAGAGGGGACTGTTGATAAAGGGCAATTACTATGGGAAACTCTCCATGACAACTCATTGATAAGGTCTTCCTATTCACTTGAACTCATATTGCAATGGTCAATAAACTGATGTATGCTTTTCAAAACCAATAAAGTCTCTCTTGTTTATTCTTGTTATCCAAGACCTCAGGCTCCTTTTTTAAATGGTAGATGATCTATAAGGATCTAAATTAGAGATCAGCTAGAAGGGGAGACACAAAGGCACATGACAGAAGGACTAAGGGGAGATGATGATTTTCAAGTAGAAAAGGTTGAAGAGGGAGATGGAAGAATGCTAAAGGAATGAATGATGAAGTGAATGAATGAATGAAAGAAAGAGAAAGTGGTTGTCTTGGATGAAGTCCTTTGGAGCTGGGGTTTGAAGGGTGATGAACCTGAGTGAGAAACAAGACAACAGGAGGGAGTTGTCTTTATACAACAACATTTAAAAGTAATGTATTCAAAATTA
>NW_025393950.1:0-7242 GCF_016433145.1 Gracilinanus agilis
CGTCATGGAGCCAACGTTCAGAGAGACGGCACCGACCGAAACTCGTGGCAGTGATAACTAGCGGGGAGGGGTGGGGATGAAGCATCTCCACCAGACCGTGGCGGGAACCGGGCACGGCCCTTTATACCGCCGGGGGCCAAGAAGCAGACATCGACACTCTTTTCACGGAAAGCATCAAGCTCATGTTTTGGGAAGAGGTTTTCTTCAACAAAAAGGCTGTCACCTTACTAGAGGCAGCCCTGGGGTTCCTTTTACACTGAAAGCACTGTGACCGTAAGCTTAAACGAATCGACTGCCATTTGGCATTTTTTTCTCAGTGACTTGGCTGAGAGAAGGGCCAAGACGGTGCTTCTGATGTTTATCCAATTTATCAAACAGACGTCGTCAACCTGGAAGGGAGGGCCAGGACCGAGGCTGGCCGAGTTCTTAACCAAAAAGACTGCGGAAAGCAGCTAACAGAGGCAAGTGGGAAAAGCCTACCATTTGGAAAGGCTACACAGGCAAGTGTAGAAATCCTTCCACTCGGGAGGTTACAACAGCAAGTGTATAAAGTAGAATTCGATTCAGGGAGGCAGAGCCAGACAGTCACTTCCTTAAAAAGGCCTGAGCTTTCAGTGGACCTCATCTAGAGCTGATAACCTGGTCGGCAGCCAAGAAAGCTAACTCAAAAACGTAGGCCTCGGTGCGAGGAACAGTATCGAGGCCTTTGGAGGCGACACTGATAGGACGTAGCTTTGTAATCTGCCCCAGGCAGATCTCATCTCGATTACTGTGTTCAGTTCTGGGAATCAGATTTTAAGAACATTCAAATGATGAGTATCCAAGGCCTTGAGATCATGTCACAAGTGACTCCCTACTGCCGCCGCCGCTGCTGCTGCTGCTACTTACCAGGCAGCTAAGCGGTACGGTGTGTACAGTACGTGGAATCTGAAGAGAGGAAAACCTGCGTTCAAATCCAGCTTCAGACACTTCCTAGGTGGGCACTCTGAACAAGTCGCTTAACTTGTCTGACTCAGTTTTCTCATCTGTACAATGAGAATAATAACAGCACCTCCCTTGAAGGGCTGCCGGGAGGAGCAAATGAGATATCGGAAAAGCTCTCTGCAAATCTTAAAGCACCCTGGAAATGCTAGCGATGGGCGATTCTTGTTCTTACTGTCACCATTATTATATGTATGTGACTTTGGTGGCATTCCTTCCTGTCTCTGGGCCCCACCCGGAAGAGGAGGAAGCTTGGTCAGAGCATCTCTACAGGATCTCTCAGCTCTAAATCCCTGCCGTGCGTCCTTTTAAGACTGGTGGGCAGAACTGCTATTGCTGCTACCCGAAACGGTAACGAATATTTCTTTGGGGATCCTGTCGGCCTGACGACATGATAGAAGTTATGCTTTCAAGTATTTGTTTCCTTTGGTTGAGTTTTCAAGTATTTAAAAAAGTGCCACAACCAAGAGGGATTAGATTTGCCAGTTAAGGCTTTGACAAGGCCTACTCAGCTTTCAGAGAAGAAAACCTGGGAAGATGGTTAGGTTCCTCGCTCACTGGAATTCCTGAAATAAAAAGCAGGATGACCATTTGTTGGATGTATATGCTAGAGAAGATTCTTGTTTCTGTCTAATGTAGAGGTTGGACTAAACAGCCTTTGAGGTCTGAGATTTCCAACTGAGAGTTTGCATGCAAGAGGATCCTTGGCAGAACCTCGAGAGAAACTTAAAGTCAATGAATGACCCCCTCTCAACACAGACTAACTTGGAAAAAAAGCAGCGGGTGAGAATCCCCGCCGCTCCGAATCTCAGAATGAATCCGGAGAACAAGAGACAAAACGAATTCCGGGGCCTCTTAGAACCTACTGCTAAGAACATTGCCAAACGGAGTCTAAAATCTTAGCTCATCCACCTCCACTGTGCACTTTATCCTGGAATATAAAGAAAGCATCGATACATTTGTAGTAACAACAGGAAGGAACAGGAAGGTCGCAAAACTAGCAATAAGCAAGCATTTCTACACCTGGAATGCTGGACCTTCTTCAATTGAAGGCGCAGAGGGAGGGAAGTGCCAATTCTAAAGGGGAGTTCGGAGCTTTCAAGGCTGAGAGCCCGCGTTCCTTTCAGAAGGATGAGCTATTTTAAACACTAGCTAGTAGTTCTCTGCACAGTAAACCAACTCTTCCAATCTTGTGGCCTGTCTTTTCCTTGATATAAGAGTACCACTAGCACTCACCGAGCCCACTGGTCGGATGAGCAGATTAGGGTACTTTTGGGGGTTAACAAATGGAAGAAAATCCAAAGCAGGGGAGGCGCTGAGGGGGCATGGTGGGATTGGGCATGAGAGGCAGAAAGAGGGCAAATGATTTTCCCCCCAAGACAAGAATTTCAAGAGCCAAAAGTCACCAGTAATCTTTATCTACTGAATCCAGCGGCCCTTTGTGGGCCCTCATCCTCTTTAGTCATTTGACACAGCTGACCACATCCCTCCTGAAACTGGCTCTTCCTTTGGTCCTCTTCTATCTCATCCACAGAGATGATTCACCAAATGTCCATTTGGAGTCCCAATTTCCCTCCAGAGTTCCAGCCCCACATCTCCAACTGCCCAGGACATTTCTATGTAGATGTCTTTGAAGCACCTTGAGGCATCATCTCTTCTCTCTACCCCCCCCCCCCCCCCCCCCGCCAACTTCCTCCTTTCTCCTAACTTCATTCAACACCAGTGACTGACTAAGTCTCTGACTGGATACAATGTGCAGGCAAGAGAGTGGGTACAATCTGTGAGATCTGGGGTCTCGGGAAGACGGAAAGCGCTTTGGCTCCTCCAGTCAGAGTAATAATATTTGCATGCCAATAGGTACTTGGAGCCAAACAGTCCCTAGGGAAATCTCAGGTTATTTTTCCCTCTGAAAAATGAATAGAATCTAGCTGTGCTCCTTCCTAACCAGTCACACAAATTCAAAACTAAAAAGTTGTATCGTAGATGCTCCTTTTCCATTTGGTCCATCCTTGGAACTCTTTTCTTCACGGGATACTGGTGCCTTGCTTTTTAAGCTATTTTCTTTTTGCATTATCTCCGTTTTTGTTTTCCCATTTTCCTTCTACTTCTCTTCTTCGATTTCTGAATTTCTTCTTGAGCTCTTCTAGTGCCTGAGACCGATTCCCATTTTTCTTTCGAGTTCTACATGTGGTTGCTTTGCTCTCACCATCCCCTACCAAAGCAGTGACTTGTCTCTTCTTTGTCGCCATGAAATTCTCCTTCGGTTAGGCGTTTCTTCTGCTCTTTTGCCCTGGGGCTAGGGGCTTCGCCACAAGTCAAGTCCGACAGACTTCAGGGCCTCACTGCTATCAGGCTTGGGGCTCCAAGGGGAGGATGTGGGGTGCTCTACTCTTGGCTTAGGGAGGGTCCCAGGATCCCAAAGCTGGCCTATGCCCAGGCTCGGAACCTGGCGGAAGTAGATGAGGTGAGGTGGGGGGAGGGGCACGCTTAGTTCCGGCGCCCTCTTATCCCCTGAAAATGGACTCTCTCTGGCTACCCTTCAAGTTGCTTTCTGCAGGAGAGCCCTTTCACTCGCTTATTGGTTTTGCGACTCCTGTCATTTTGTAGTGCTATTTTAAGGTTGATTTGGAAGGATTCTGAGCAGTTTGAGCTTTTGCTGTTACTAAGCCACCGTACCTTGGCTCTGCCCATCAGCATTTTCTCATAGACCGAATACTCGAGCGCTTTGGATTCTGGAACACGTGGGTAATGGGCACACGGAAATCAACTAGTCAAGGGAATACCTCTTTGCTAAGGTTCCTACTTCTCTCAAACGACATTCAGCAGAGTGATGAACTCGGTAGTAAAAGGTACATTTACTAACTGAATTTTACGTGCGAGGCTTTAATCTTTTAGTAATAAAATGGCTGGGGGGGGGGGCGCAATTTAAAAGGTATCTTGGTGTGGTGGATAAGGCACTGCCATGGGTTCAAATCCGGATCCTTTATTATCTGTGAGCTAGAACAAATGATACCTTCTCTGTGCTTCAATCCCCTGACCCAGGGGTCGGCAACCTTTTTGGCCGGGAGAGCCAGAAACGCCACATTTTTTAAAATGTAATTCCGTGAGAGCCGTACAGTGCTCACAGTGCCGCTCCTGTAACGGCGCCTGAAAAAAAAAATGGACTTTATGGCTCCTGCAGAAAGAGCCATATCTGGCCCTCAAAAGAGCCAGATGTTGCCGACCCCTGGCCTAACCTATGAATTGAGTTAGCTGGCCTCTAAGGTCTCTTCAGTTGTAAACTGAGGAGCCTAGAATCTCAGCTCTTACATAATAGAGAAAGGCAGCCATCTAGTAGGGAGAGAAAGGTTTCTCGTAAGGTCACCTAATGGTCAAAGAGGACAGAAGACGGCCCAAACTGGACAGTTCTGGACTGGGAGGGCCTCTTCTTCCACCTGCCCGGGAGCAATAACCTCAGATAAGAGAGGGTTGTCCCTTCAGACCATTCTCGAAGGCAATCTGGGGAAACCCACAGAACCCTTTGGCAAAGGAGTGACTTTAAATGCCTAAGACAATGATGGACTAACTTGTTAAAGAGGGGGCCAAAGGAAAGGAAATGCTCCTCTGTCACTGTTTCTAAGGCAACTCTTTGGAAGTTTCATTGTATTCCTCAGATTAGGAATAATGTGGCTGGGCCAGATAGAACATTTCAGGGGGCCGCATCTGGCCCGAGGCCCGTAGTTTGCCCATCACTGCCTAAGAGGCATAGGATCACAAAGGACACCACTTAGAATGAAAGAGCTCTCCAAATGGACTGGTGGCTAAGAACCCTGACTAACCGCCAGCTCTTTCCCAATGCGCCTTTTTTCCTTTCACCCTCTCTTTTTCAAAAATGAATTCGGGAGGAGGATGATTCTCTGGGATGGGATGGGAAAGACACAGTGGGAGACACGGGTGTCACGAAAAGCAAAAGCTCTCCCCAAATGCCTTTTTACAAATGACTAAATTGTGATCAAGAGTAACCAGTTGCAAAATTGGTGGTCAAGTGTGTCACTCACATCTTGGCATAGTGTGCAAAAGGAGAAACATTTTCAGATATGGCAAAAGCACCGACTGGCAGAGCTAGAGGGGTTAGAAAGTACAGGCCCTGGAGAAGATCACTTTCAAGAACAGCCCAGTCCTTTCTGTTCTTCTCTGTCCATGTCCATCCTTACTGATAGATGTCCGGATGTCCCTTATCCCCACCTGCTCCCTCAGGCACCTGATGCTTGGCCTCTTTCCCAAGCTGCTGAAGTGACCTTTATCTTCTGGTCGTCCCCATCCATAAGCTTATTCCCCAGAGCTTACTCCAACAGGGCACTGTGGTGGGGAGGGAGCTGTGTGGTCCCAGGTAAATCACTGGAGCTCTCTGGCCTTCAATCAAGCAAGCACTAAACATTTATTAAATGTCTACTATATGCCTGCCAGCCACTGTGTGGAGGAGTACTCGAGCTAGAGATCCCGAAGTGAGCCAGGCTCTGGGGAGAGCAGGGTAACTACAAA
Source organism: Gracilinanus agilis (assembly GCF_016433145.1). NCBI lineage: Eukaryota > Metazoa > Chordata > Mammalia > Didelphimorphia > Didelphidae > Gracilinanus > Gracilinanus agilis. Next base: position 5,503 of record NW_025393950.1, read on the forward strand.
ATATATGTGGGTTCCATACACCGGGGCAGAAGAGGCCTGGTAGCTCGGCAGGTGAGATCAGGAGAGGCTTCATGCAGAAAGTGGGCCTTGGACCAAATGGTGGAGATGAGAAGGCAGTTCACTGTAGGCAGTGGGAACAGCCAATGCGAAGGCATGATGGTGAGAGACAGAACATCCTTGTGAAGAACACGTAGCCAGCCTGAAGAGTAGAGGTTGGAGAATCACGTGTAACAAGCTTGGAGGAAGAGGTTCAGGCTAAAACTGGACTGAGCAAAAGAGGGACTCGCTGGACTGCACTGACGAGAAGAGTGACACAACCACCCCTTAACTTTAGGAAATAAACCGAGAGATGGAGTGCCGGGTCCCACCCCTACACGCAGTGTCAGGTGCACCCTGCCCTCGCCCTTATCCCACACACGGGAGGGAGGAAAGCACTCCCATTGGGCTGCTTGGTGGAGGGGTGGGTGAAGTGAGGAATGTCCTCAGCGAGTGTAGAGAGGGCGAGGGGAGTGGCTCTGAGTGTTCTGTTCCCCTCCGGCTCTGCCTCCTGTGAGCCACTCACCTTACCCCCTTGTGCCCTCCCATTGGGCTGCTGGGCAGAGGGGCAGATGATGTGAAAAATTGTCATGAGGCATGGTGAAGAGGGAAGGGAGCAGCTCTAGCAGAGGCCCTCTGCCTTTCTAGTAATGAAGAGAGAGTGTTCTACGTGCCATCTTGGGCATCCACGCCATAGGTTCGCTGTCACTGGACTACATGGATTTGGCGGGGAGGCCTGGAAGGGTTCAGAGAAAGGAACCGATCTGAAAAATGGGGTAGTAAAGGGCCAAAATGTGCATCCACAAGCTTTGGGAAGAAGATGCAGGAACTGCAGAAAGAGGGGAGGTCAGAAAAGGTTGGGGGGGAGGGGAGTTCTATTTTGGGATACCTGCAGGACCTCCACCATGAGACAGCGGGCGGCACAGTGGGAATGTGTGGCTACAGCTCAGAAGACAGTCTAAGGCTGGGTATGGGAGTCCTTTGAAAGGAGGAAACTGGGCGAGGTGAGCCCCAAAGGTACAATTTCAGGAAACGTGAAGGCCTTTTTTGTTTGGGTGCCGCCAAGTTCACTGGACACGGCTCCGGGGAGAAGAGAACCAGAAAGGCAGGTGGAGCGGTGGGTAGGCGTCGTGCTGGGCATGCTGGCAAAGTACGTTCTTTGGAGGGCCAGTCTGGAAGTGCCAAAACAAGACAAGAGATCTGCTCAGCCAGCTTTCTTTTTCAAAGGCCCCTCAAAGTGATTCGGGGTCTGGCTTGTTGAGAGCACACTTTAGGAGAGGAAGGCGGGAGGCCAGAGAGCCAGGACCACCAGGCTCCATTTCCACTTGACTGGAGTTTCTTCCCACCAGAAACGGCCCGGGCCAAAGAGCAGAAGTCACAAAGGAGGAGCCCGCAGAGCCAATCCTAGCGGGAAAGGTCGGGGCGGGGCCATGCTTCCTCCCACTTCATTCGTACCAACCAGGCCTCACAATTAGCTCCGGGCCAGCCTCGGATTTCCCAGGAAAGGAGGACTAGAGCTAGGGTATCCTTGGCAAAGAGAGGAGCCCGCGCGGGAAAGGGCCACTCGAAATGATGTGGGCCTACCCACGAGGGTCCTAAGACCCAAACAGAAGCCAACAACCTTCCCTCCCCCATGTTGCCACCAGCTCGCCAGCGTCGGCGCATTTTATTTTGGGCGTAGAACTTTATTCTGCAGAGGAGCAG
>NW_025393951.1:0-4511 GCF_016433145.1 Gracilinanus agilis
GAGTTGTCTTTATACAACAACATTTAAAAGTAATGTATTCAAAATTACCCCTTTTCCATCTCAGAATGCTTGCTCTCTCTCTCCTTTATTTATAATATTCTCCTATCTACACATTTGATGGGTAAGATGTTTCCTGTCCCGATTTGCTGATATCTCCCGACATGTAAGTAATATATTCATTATTCAAAGATATATATATATATATATTTTTTTTTTGTCAGATGATGCCTTCTCTTGTGGAGAGAGGATGGGGGGAGGAAGATTTCTTGGGATTTTAAGGTAAGAAACAATAAAAGAAATGTGAAAATAAGAAAACAATGAAATTAAGGCCATAATAATCCCAAGGGACTTCCATTGAACCAGGAAAGATTAAGACTTCTGTAGAAATCAATGTATTATGAAAGAAAACATTTAGTGGGACCTCAAGAGTTGAGTAGAGGGTAGGAAGTTGTCAGAAGACATTTTCCAAAGTCAACTTTAATTATTACATTGTGGTTTGTTTGTTTTTTTTTTTTCATTTTTAAAAAACCTCTTGGGCAGCTGGGTAGCTCAGTGGAGTGAGAGTCAGGCCTAGAGACAAGAGGTCCTAGGTTCAAACCCGGACTCAGCCACTTCCCAGCTGTGTGACCCTGGGCAAGTCACTTGACCCCCATTGCCCACCCTTACCACTCTTCCACCTATGAGACAATACACCGAAAGTACAAGGGTTTAAAAAAAAACTCTTACCTTCTGCTTTCTTTCCAAGGCAGAAGAGCAGTAAGGGCTAGGCAATGAGGGTTAAGGGACTTGCACATGGTCCCAGAGGTAGGAAGTGTGTGAGGCCAGATTTGAAACCAGGACTGCCCATCTCTAGACCTGACTCTCAATCCACCTAGCCACCTAGCTGCCCCCAAAGAAGACATGTCAAAAGAACTGTAATCACTGTGTCCCCAAGGGGAAAAATACATTATTTCCCTCCAATTGTCCAAGCTTGAAGGATTGAAGGGCAAGACTATTTTGGTCTAAAGTACCTAGCTAGGTATGAACACTGATGGGAACCTTGAGGTCCATTTTTGTGAAAAAAAGAAAAAGGTCCAAGTCCCAAGGCAGAGACCAGAAGTACTTTGGGATCTGGATGGTCTCACCTTTGAAGGGAGGAGCAAAGGTAAGAGTTTAAAGGAGAAGAAGCTGCTGAAAAGAGGCCATCAACTCAATTCTAAAATCCTTTGTTGGTCAGAACTAGCCTTATCTTTTCTGAGTGGAATATTTGAAAAGAAAGGAATCAGAAGTAAGTTTCTCTTGAAAAAGATAAAGAAGTCTATTTTTCAAAAGACATTTCAGCCTAAGCAAAGAATCCTCCCTGTGAAAGGGGCCAAAGCTGAGAGACAGAAGTGAAAAGTACCCGAGTTGAATGCACGTTTGTTGCTCATGGGCAGAGCGTGTTTACAGAAGAGAGATGATGACTGGGGGTCTTCCTAGCTTCTTTGCCACCTCTGAACATCAGAAATGTGATTGTCCCACGTGACCCAATATGGTGGGCAAAACTGGAGAGTTTTGGTGGTAGGAATAGGAAGTAAAAGTCTTTTCCTTCAAGACATGATGATGGTGATTTGGGCAACTTTCTCTGACTTGGGCATTCTGGCTGAATCCCCTAAGTTATGGCAGCTATCCAGTACATTTTCCTACTCTTCTTCCATTTAAGCTAAGCCATAGTCAGCCCATGGGCCTTCTTCACTCCATAACCACCAAGCACCTCTTGGGTTCAAGGTTCTCCCATTTTTAAATGATTCTAGTATGAGGCTTTTGGATCGAGCAGTTGGAGGAGATGTGCCTAGGCACACTCGACCCTGGGGCCAGTTGACTATCTGGAAATTGGTTTTCTGGCCTTTTCCTATGCAGTGGAACTTCTCATAGCCTTTTAGGGCTGCAAATGAGCCTTCTCCAAATTTTATGCCCGTTATGAGGCATATATTGGAAAGGGGTTCCACCTCATCTCCTTCACTCTTTGAGTTGAAGACATAGCACCCATTACTGTCTGGGAGATTTTCTTTGTGGGGATTGTTATTTCCTTCCCCTGTGGATTAAGGCAAACTGAGGTTTAGTGACTTGCTCAGGATCAAACAGCTAATAAGTGTCTTTTTGTTGTTTTTGCTGTTCAGGTGGGGTCTGTGTAGAGTGAGAAATTAGTGTGTTATTCTCAAGTTATTAAGTGTTCTTAACACCTAAAAGCTAGTCCCTGCCCCACTGCATACCCCCATCAGTTTCTCTCACAAGGTAACTCTGCCCCCTCCTCAAATGAGATAACATAAATAGAAAGGGCTTTGCAAAACTTAAAAGGCTATACGTGGTAGCTATTTAAGTCCCGGTAGAGAAAATTGTTTTGGTGTTAAAGCAATTCTACTATGGACACAGCATCAAAGACAAATCCTTAGTAATATGTAAATGGAATTAGCTCACCCTCATTCATTGTTCAGACTCTAGCCACCAGAAATAAGGTCGCCCCATCCGACTCAGAATGAAGCGGGGAAGGGGGAGCTCTGTGACCCACACATGATAGTAAGTATCAAATCAAAAACAAGTGACTGCCCCCTGGGCAGTCCAAAACTGTGTTGAGGCTGCCATTTGTCCAGGAGAAACTGGAGGTGGATGCGGGAAGTGAAGAAAGCTGCTATCTTTTAAATATGATGGTAATTTCCTGTGGTGGGGAGTTGGTGCTTTGAACTTGGTGTGGAAGGATCACTGGTGAGACCTCAGACTGCTTCCCTTTGAATTGTCACTTGGGTAAGTTAGGCTGACTCTCTTTCTCTTCCCTTGGCATTTCTGGAGGCTCTAGCCTCAGGGAGGCCTCTCTTCTTGGAGGAGGCCTTGTGGCTAGAAGCCTTGTTAAATTCACCTCTTTGCTCTCTGCTAGAGCCTCTGAATCCCTACCTGGTTCTGGCCTCTGGTCCTGGACAGAGTTTCTCTCTCTCTCTCAATTTCCCTACCTTCAACCTCCCTGAGTGTAAATAAACCACCATAAAAGTCATCCTGACTTGGTCTATTTTATTTTGAAATCGAGTTAATCGATTTCTGGTAACCATAACTTAAATATCTAGCCTCCCCTCTTACAGTAAACATGGAAAAACAGCTTAATTATATCAGTGAAAAAATTAAAAAGAAAATTGCTTTCACTGAAGCAATAATAAGACTTTACTGAGAAAACACACCAGGGAATTATGGGGGATTTCCACCTCCACTTGCCCGTGATTGGATATTGCAAATCACAACAACCATGAGGTACCACCTCACAGGTAGCAGATTGGCTAAAATGACAGCAATGGAAATTAATAAATGTTGGAGGGGATTTGGCATAATTGGGACATTAATGCATTGCTGGTGGAGTTGTGAATTGATCCAACCATTCTGGATGGCAATTTTGAACTATGCCCAAAGGGCTATATAAAAGATTCCCTGACCTTTCATCCAGCCATACCACTGTTAGGTTTCTACCCCCAAAGAGATCACAAGGAATAAGATTTGTACAAAATATCTATAGCCACATTCTTTGTGGTGGCAAAAAATTGGAAAACGAGGGGATGCCCTTCAATTGGTGAATGGCTGAACAACTTGTGGTATCTGTTGGTGATAGAATACTATTGTGCTCAAAAGAATAATGAACTGGAGGAATTCCATGTGAACAGGAAAGACCTCCAGGAATTCATGCAGAGTGAAAGGAGCAGATCCAGGAGAACATTATACACAGAGACTGATACACTGTGGTGCAACCGAATGTAATGGATTTCTCTACTAATAGCAATCAATGACCCAGGACAATTCTGAGGGAATTATGAGAAAGAACACCAGAAAGAATTATGGGATTAGAAACACAGAAGAAAAACAACTGCTGGATCACATGGGTTGATGGGGATATGATTGGAGATGTAGACTCTAAATGGGCACCCCAATGCAAATATCGATGATATGGAAATAGGTCTTGATAAATGACACCTGTAAAACCCAGTGGAATTACTTGTTGGCTATCACAGTGGGTTAGGGGGAGGGGAGGGAAAGAACATGAATCTTGTAACAATGGGAAAATATTCTAAATTGATAAAGAAAATAACATTTAAAATAAAAAGAAAGGCCCTGAGGGATTTCAAGGTGTTGCTGAATGAATACTGGATGGGAATCAGGACACTTGGCCAAGCATAGTGGTGTAAAACCTGGTTCTGTTGCTTCCTGTCTGTTACGTAGTCTGCTAGCTGGCTCAGCGAATTGAGAGCCAAGCCTAGAGGCTAGAGGTCTTGGGATCAACTCTGACCTCAGACACTTCTTAGCTGGATGACCTTGAGCAAGTCACTTAACCCCCATTGCACAGCTCTTAACATTCTTCTGCCTTGGAACCAATATCTAGCATTTATTCAAAGAGGGAAGATAATGGTGTAAAGCAAAAAAAAAAAAAAAGCATCAGAGAGTTACTCAAGGATACAAGAAATTAAAGACTTAGACATGGCCATATTGCTAGTGTCAGAAGTAAGACCTGACCTGGGCTC
>NW_025393952.1:0-3086 GCF_016433145.1 Gracilinanus agilis
GAGTTGTCTTTATACAACAACATTTAAAAGTAATGTATTCAAAATTATCCCTTTTCCATCTCAGAATGCTTGTTCTCTCTCTCTCTCCTTTATTTATAATATTCTTCTCTCTACACATTTGATCGGTAAGATGTTTCCTGTGCCGATTTGCTGAGAATATCTCCCTACATGCCTAAATGTGAAAGGGAATTCTTCATTCTGTTTCTCTATGTTGAGGTAATCAACCAAAACACTTAAAAACAACCCTACTTAATACTAAGTAAGGAAGTTTACAGTCACTTACTTGGAAAGCTCCACCCTTTTAACTCAGTCAAAAAACTTGTGAATCTTTTGATAAGAGTTTACACCTTCAGAGGATGAGAGGAATGGATTCCAAACTTGTGAATCCTATGATCCTATGTCAGAGTTGACACCTTCAGAGACCTTTCATAAGATTTCACCGCTCCTGAAGGTGATAACTTTTTAAAAGAAGTCACCATAAAAGGCATGAATTCTTGGGATTGAAGGACTCTTGTGGAGATAGTCTACTGACTGGAGTGAGTCTTCAGGGAGCTTCACTGGAGAATGAGGCTTGTTTAGTGGGCTTGGAGCTGGCCTGCAACTTAGCCTCTGACTCCTGGACTACTTCATTGGGTGATTGAAAGGCTGACTCCTTTCCTTGTTTCCTAAGAGACTAGCTTCCATCTTGGAGGAGGCCACGTAATTATTCACAACCAGCTTTTCTGGTTAAGAGCTAATAAATCTCTGCCCAAATTAAGCAAACCCAGAGTAAAACATTTATGTTGATAGGGTAGATAATTTCTCTATCCCCTTCACATTTCTCTTCTTTATTGTTTTCTCTCTATTTGTAAAGATTTGTAAATAAAATTTTTTTTAGAAAAAATTTTCCTATCGTTACATGATTCATGTTCTTCCTCTCCCCTACACTCTTCTTCCCTCCCCCCCCTTCGCCCCTGTAGCCAACACGCATTTCCACTGGTTTCTTCATGTGTCATTGATCAAGACCTATATCCATCTTCCTCTGAATATGGATAGTGTTCTTTTCCATAAATCCATCAGAGTTGTCCTGGATCATTGCATTGCTGCTAGTAGAGAAGTCCATTACATTATATTTTACCACAGTGTATTGGTCTCTGTGTACAATGTTCTTTTGGCTCTGCTCCTTTCACTCTGCATCAATTCCTGGAGGTCTTTCCAGTTCACATGGAATTCCTCCAGTTTATTATTCCTTTGAGCACAATAGTGTTCCATCACCAATAAATACCACAATTTGTTCAGCCATTCCCCAATTGAAGGGCATATCCTTGTTTTCCTGTTTTTTGCCACCATAAAGAGAGAGGCTATAAATATTTTTGTACAAGTCTTCCTTATGATCTCTTTGGGGTATAAACCCAGCATATTATTATTTGACATAATAAGCAAAGAAGGAGTTCTACCAAATTCCTTTTATGACACTAATATGGCATTGATTCCAAAGCCAGGCACATCAAAAACAGAGAAAGAAAACTACAGAAATGAACATAAATGCAAAAATCTTAAATAGAATACTAGCAAAAAGACTCTAGCAAGTTATTACGAGAGTTATCCATCATCATCACGTAGGATTTATACAAGGAATGGAAGGATGGTTCAACTTTAGGAAAACCATCCACATAATTGACCATATCAACAAGCTTATACAAACAAAAATCACATGATTATTTTAAAAGGTGCTGAAAAAGCCTTTGACAAAATACAACACCCATTCCTGTTGAAAACACTAGAAAGTATAGGAATAGAAGGACCTTTCCTCAAAATAATAAACAGTATATATCTAAAACCATCAACAAGCATCATATGCAATGGGGATAAATTAGAAGCCTTCCCAATAAGATCAGGAGTGAAACAAGAAAGCCCATTATCACCTCTATTATTTAACATTGTACTAGAAACACTAGCAGTAGCAATTAGAGAAGAAAAAGAAATTGAAGATATTAAAATACGCAATGAGGAGACTAAGCTATCACTCTTTGAAGATGATATGATGGTCTACTTAAAAAATCCTAGAGAATCAACTAAAAAGCTGGTGGAAATAATAAAAAATTTTAGAAAAATTGTAGGATACAAAATAAATGCACACAAATCATCAGCATTTCTATATATTGCCAACACAGCACAGCAGCAAGAGTTAGAAAGAGAAACACCATTTAAAATCACCCTAGACAATATAAAATACTTAGGAATCTATTTACCAAAACAAACACAGGAATTATATGAACACAACTACAAAACACTTTCCAAACAATTAAAACTAGATCTAAACAATTGGGAAAACATTGATTGCTCATGGGTAGGACAAGCTAAGATAATACAAATGACCATTCTACCCAAGTTAATTTACCTATTTAGTGCTGTACCTATCAAACTACCAAAAAACTTTTTTACTGAATTAGAAAAAGCTATAACAAAGTTCATTTGGAAGAACAAAAGATCAAGAATATCAAAGGAAATAATGAAAAAAAAAACACGAAGGAAGGTGGCCTAGCAGTATCAGATATTAAACTATACTATAAAGCAGCAGTCATCAAAATGATATGGTACTGGCTAAGAGACAGAAGGGAGGATCAGTGGAATAGACTTGGGGTAAGTGACGTCAGCAAGACTGTCTATGATAAACCCAAGGAGCTATTTGACAAAAACTGTTGGGAAAATTGGAAAATAATATGGGAGAGATTAGGATTAGATCAACATCTCACACCCTATACCAAGATAAATTCAGAATGTGAATGACTTGAATATAAAGAAGGAAACTATAAGTAAATTAGGCAAAGGCAGAATAGTATACTTGTCAGATCTCTGGGAAAGGAAAGATTTTAAAACCAAGCAAGAGTTAGAGAAAATTACAAAATGTAAAATAAATAATTTAGATTACATTAAATTAAAAGTTTTTGTACAATCAAAATCAATGCAACCAAAATCAGAAGGGAAACAACAAACTGGGAAAAAATCTTTATAACAAAAAGCTCTGACAAAGGTCTAATTACTCAAATATACAAGGAGCTAAATCAGTTGTACAAAAAATCAAGCCATTCCCCAAGTGATAAATG
>NW_025393953.1:0-4894 GCF_016433145.1 Gracilinanus agilis
TTTTTCAGGTTAGAGTCAACAGTACACAGTGGTTAATTGACTTGACTGCAGTAAGAAAGGTAGTATAGAGCAGACAATAAAACACCATACAATGACCCCTTTCTGAGACAATTCTTCAGTTTGCACCAGAATTCTCAAGTCAGTTCCTAAGAGATGCAGAAGGGAAGTCCAACAACTAGGGAGTGGCTGAACCAATTGTGGTATATGAATATAAGGAAAACAATCCTGCCAAAAGAAATGATGATCAATCAAGTGATCCCCAAATATCCTCAAAAGACTTACCTGAAATCATACCAAATGAAGGGAACAGAACCAAGGCAGAGCTGTGCACAGCAGCAGCAATAAAGTATAATGACCAAGTGTGAGTGACTTAACTATTATCAGCAATGTAAGGATCCAGGACAACTTCAAGGGAGCCGTGATGGAAAAGGCTATCCAGTGCCATAAACAGAACTGATGGGCTCTATTTACAGATCAAAAGGTACCAATCTTAATTTTATTTCCTCCAGGATTTTTTCTCTAGTGTAAGCAAAAGTGTCTCATTTTATCATTTTTTTTAAACCCTTACCTTCTGCCTTAATATACTATGTATTGGTTCCAATGCAGAAGAGTGGTAAGGGCTAGGCAATGATGGTTAAGTGACTTGCCCAGGGTCAAATAGCTAGAAATTGTTTGAGGTCAGATTTCAACCCAGGACCGCCCCTCTCTAGACCTGGCTTTCAATCCACTAAGCCACAAAGATGCCTCAAAGTGCCTCATTTGAAAACATGCTGAATATGAAATTTTCTACTGTATGATAACACATGCACTTGTATCATATTGCCTACTCACTGGGGAGAGAGAGAAAAGGGTGGCACAGATGGAGAGAACATGGATCACAAAAAGTCAGGAAACAATTATTTTTTTTGGCTTGGGTTGTTTTTTATCTTGGAAATCTTTAATTAATTAATGTGGGATATTTTTCATGGTTACAAGATTTATGTTCTTTCCCTTCACTGCCCCAAACCCTTTCCATAGCTGACACAAAATTCCACTGTGTTTTACATGTGTCATTGACCAAGACCTATTTCCATATTATTGATATTTGCACTGGGGTGATTGTTTAGAGTCAATATACCCAATCATTTCCCCATCAACCTATGTGATCAAGCAGTTGTTTTTCTTCTATGTTTCTACTTCTACAGTTCTTCCTCTGAATGTGGATAGTGTTTTCTTATAGGTCCATCAGAATTGTCCTGGATCATTGCATTGCTCCTAGTACAGAAGTCCATTACATTTGATTGCAACACAGTGTATTCATCTCTGTGTATAATGTTCTCCTGGTTCTCCTCCTTTCACTCTGTATCAATTCCTGGAGGTTGTTCCAGTTCACATGGAATTCCTCCAGTTCATTATTCCTTTGAGCACAATAGTATTCCATCACAAACAGACACCACAATTTATTAATCCAATCCCCAATTGAAGGGTATACCCCACTTCTTACAATTTTTTGCAAACGCAAAGATCGAGGCTATTAATATTTTTGTACAAGACATTTTCCCTATTATCTCTTTGGGGTAGAAACCCAACAGTGGTATGGCTGCATGAAAGGGCAGACAGTCTTTTATAGCCCTTTGGGCATAGTTCAAAATTGCCATCCAGAATGGTTGGATCAATTCACAACTCCACCAGCAATGCATTAATGTCCCAATTATGCCAAATCCCCTCCAACATTTATTAATTTCCATTGCTATCATTTTAGCCAATCTTCTAGGTGTGAAGTGGTACCTCACCGTTGTTGTGATTTGCATTTCTCTAATTATAAGCCTCAGCTTCTTTCAACATTGAAACCCAGCCATAATTCTCTGGCACATTGTCTCAGTGGAGTCTTCTTATTGCTTCAGTGTAAGCAATTTTCTTTTTATTTTCTTTTTATTTTTTCAATGATATAACTAAACTTTTTCTCCATGTTTACTATAGATTTGCCTTTGATGCTGTGTCCATAGTAGAATTGCTTTAACAACTAACCAATTTTCTCTAAAGGGACTTAAATAGCTAGTACATATATCATTTCAAGTTTTGCAAAGCCCTTTCTATTTATGCATTCGTTCATTCATTTATTTGTCTGTTTATTTATTTATTTATTTGTTTGTTTTTTTATTTAAAGAATTCCTTCTGCCTTGGAACCAAATACAGAGTATTTGGTTCCAAGGCAGAAGAGTGGTAAGATCTAGGCAATGGGGGTTAAGTGACTTGCCCAGGGTCAAACAACTGGGAAGTGTCTGAGGTCAGATTTGAACCTAGGACCTCCTATCTCTAGGCCTGGATCTCAATCCACTGAGGTACCCAGCTGCCCCCCCCCCATTTCTATTTATATTATCTCATTTAAGGAGGGGGGCACAGTAACCTTGTTCAGAGAAATGGATAGGGGTACCCAGTAGGGCAGGGACTAGCTTTTAGGTATTAAGAACACTCAATAACTTGAGAATAACACACTAATTTCTCACTCCATACAGACCCCACCAGAACAGCAAAAACAACAACAAAAAAAGACACTTATTAGCTGTTTGATCCTGAGCAAATCACTAAACCTCAGTTTGCCTTAATCCACAGGAGAAGGAAATAACAATCCCCACAAAGAAAATCTCCTGGACAATAGTGGGTGCTATGGTCCTCAATTCAAAGATGGAAGGAGAGGAGGTAGAACCCCTTCCAAATATGTGCCTCATAAAGGACATAAAATTTGGAGAAGGCTCATTTGCAGCCCTAAAAGGCTATGAGAAGCTCCATTATATAGGAAAAGGCCAGAAAACCAGTTGCCAGACAGTCAACTGGACCCAGGGTTGAGATTGCCTAGGCACATCTCCTCCCACTGCTCAATCCAATAGCCTTATACTAGAATCTTTTAAAAACTGGAGGACCTTGAACCCAAGAGGTGCTTGGTGATTATGGAGTGAAGAAGGCCCATGGGCTGACTATGGCATAGTCTGAATAGATGAAGAGTAGAGAAATATACTGGATAACTTCCATGACTTAGGGGATTCAGCCAGAATGCCCAGGTCAGAGAAAGTTGTCCAAATCACCATCATCATGTCTTGAAGGAAACATCTTTGCTTCCCATTCCTACCACCAAAGCTCTCCAGTTTTGTGCCCCATATTGGGTCACTTAGGAATAACCCATCTGATTTCAAAGCCTGAGGACAATCACATTTCTGATGTTCAGAGGTGGCAAAGAAGCTAGGAAGACCCCCAGTCATCATCTCTCTTCTGTAAACACGCTCTGCCCATGAGCAACAAACGTGCATTCAACTTGGGTACTTTTCACTTCTGTCTCTCAGTTTTGGCCCTTCTCACAGGGAGGATTCTTTGCTGAGACTGAAATGTCTTTTGAAAAATAGATTTCTTTTCCTTTTTCAAGAGAAACTTACTTCTGATTCCTTTCTTCTCAAATATTCCACTCAGAAAAGATAAAGCTAGTTCTGGCCAGCAAAGGATTTTAGAATTGAGTTGATGGCCTCTTTTCAGCAGCTTCTTCTCCTTTAAACTCTTACCTTTGCTCCTCCCTTCAAAGGTGAGACCATCCAGATCCCAAAGTACTTCTGGTCTCTGCAATGGGCTTGGACCTTTTTCTTTTTCACAATAATGGGCCTCAAGGTTCCCATCAGTGTTCACACCTAGGCACTTGAGAACAAAGTAGTCTTGCCCTTCAATCCTTCAAGCTTGGGCAATTGGAGGGAAATAATGTATTTTTTTCCCTTGGGGACAGTGATTACAATTCTTTTGAAATGTCTTCTTTGGGGGCAGCTAATTGGCTCAGTGGATTGAGAGCCAGGTCTAGAGATGGGCAGTCCTGGTTTTAAATCTGGCCTCACACACTTCCTACTTCTGGGACCATGTGCAAGTCCTTTAACACTCATTGCCTAGCCCTTACTGCTCTTCTGCCTTGGCACCAATACAAAGTATTGGTTCTAAGGCAGAACAAGGGGAGAAGTCAGTGTAGTAAGGCAGGCTCTATTAAATGACAAAAACAAAACACAAGGTAACAATTAAAGTTGACTTTGGAAAATGTCTCCTGACAACTTCCTACCCTCTGCTCAACTCTTGAGGATCCATTAAATATTTTCTTTCATAATACATTGATTTCTACAGAAGTCTTATCTGTCCTGGTTCAATGGAAGTCCCTTGGGATAGTATGACCATCATTGTGTTGTTTTCATAATTTTCACATTTTATTTATTAATTGTTTTGTTTGTTACCTTAAAATCCCAAGAAATCTTCCTCCTCACAACAGAGAAGGCATCATCTGATAAAAAGATATATGTGTATATATATCTATATATCTTCGAATTATGATATATGACACGGAGATATCATCAGCAAATCGGGACAAGAAACATCTTAACCATGATATGTGTAGAGAGAAGAATATTATAACAAAAAAAGAGACAGAAAGCATTCTGAAACCGGAAAATGGAAAGTTTTGAATAGTTACCTTGAAATGTTTTTGTATAAAGACAACATATGTTGTCTTGTTTCTCACTCAGGCTCATCACCATTCAATATCCAGCTCCCAATGACTTCATACAAGATAACTACTTTCCCCATCTTTCATTCCTTCATTCACTTCATCAATTACTCCTTTAGCATTCTTCCATTTCCCACTTCAACCTTCTCTACTTGAAAACCATTCTCTACCTTTTTTCTCCCCTCAGTCTTTCTGTAATACACCTTTCCTGTCTCCCCTCGTAGCTGATCTGTAATTTAGGTCCTTATAAATCATCAACCATTTTAAAAAGGAGCATGAGCTCTTGGATAACAAATAGAAACAACAACGAGCAGGTGTGAACACCATTGTGAACCCTGAGGCTCAACCTGTGAACAAGGACAAGGTGAGAAGTCAGTGTAGTGAGGCAGG
>NW_025393954.1:0-3195 GCF_016433145.1 Gracilinanus agilis
TTTTTCAGGTTAGAGTCAACAGTACACAGTGGTTAATTGACTTGACTACAGTAAGAAAGGTAATATGGGGCAGACAATAAAACACCATGTAACGACCCCTTTCTGAGACAATTCTTTAATTTGCACCAGAATTCTCAAGTCAGTTCCTAGGAGATGCAGAAGGGAAGTCCAACAACCAGGGAGTGGCTGAACCAATTGTGGTATATGAATATAAGGAAAACAATCCTGCCAAAAGAAATGATGATTAATCAAGTGATCCCCAAATATTCTCGAAAGACTTGCTTGGACTGCTGCCAAATGAGGGGAACAGAACCAAGGCAGAGCTGTGCACAGCAGCAGCAATAAAGTATAATGACCAAGTGTGAGTGACTTAACTATTATCAGCAATGTAAGGATCCAGGACAACTTCAAGGGAGCCGTGATGGAAAAGGCTATCCAGTGCCATAAACAGAACTGATGGGCTCTATTTACAGATCAAAAGGTACCAATCTTAATTTTATTTCCTCCAGGATTTTTTCTCTGGTGTAAGCAAAAGTGTCCCATTTTAAAACATGATGAACATGGAATTGTATCATGACACATATACAACCTGTAATCATATTATCTAGCCTTTAGGGAGGGAGAGGAAAGGGTGGTGCGGATGGAGAGAACATGGACCACAAAATGTCAAAAAAATAATTCTTGAAAATGGTATTACCTCACACCTAGCAGACTGGCCAGTATGACAGCAAAGGAAAGTGACAAATGTTGGAGGGGATTTGGCAAAACTGGGACACTAATACATTGTTGATGGAGTTGTGAATTGGATCAAGCATTCTGGAGGGCAATTTGGAAATATGTGCTGTCAATGTGGAATCTAGAAGCCCCCAAACTAGTAGCCTAGAAAGATTTAAAGACCTTCAGTTTACTTAGCTTCAAAGTGAAAGCCCCAGGTTTCACCCTGTTACTGGAGACTTTCTCCTTAAGGGAAAGTTCAACTTCTATAGTCTCAGACTAACAATAAACCTGAAAGTAGTTTAAGAGGGAATGGCTAATCAGGTGTTAAGTATCTCTTTTCTCCCCTTAGGCAAAAGTCCTTTACTTAGGTGACCCCGTAATTGGCTGAGTTTTCCCCTTTTGTGTCCCTTGTAAAGCCTCAACCCCTCGCTGTTATTCCTCTCTGGAACTTTGTTACCTTTGTAAAGACAATCAACTGTCTCTCTCATCCTCAGCCCTCAAGTTCCCCTAGAAAGGTATTTAAGCTTCCCAACTGCAGTGGCTCTTTGGAATTGTCCAATCTAGCCTCTTGGCATTCCCAGAGCAACCAGACTTCAATCCATGGACTGTGAGTTTGTGGCGGGCAGCTCTGCATGGAGGCCTAATATTGCAATGAACCCCTTTCCTTAATTAAAGTGCGGTTTTTCTGACTAATAGTTTTGTGGTGTTTTTTTTTTCCAAGTCAACAGTGCAAAAAAAGTCTTTAAAGGAATGCCTGCCCTTTAATCCAGCCATACCTATGCTGCGTTTGTAACCCAAAGAGAAAATAGGGAAAAATGCCTGTGAAAAAAATAGTTACTGCCACAGCCCATGTGGTGGCAAAAAAAGTGGAAAATGAGGGAGAATCCCTCATTTTGGGGAATGGCTGAACAAATTGTGGTATCTGATGGTGATGGAATACTATTGTGCTGTAAGGAATGATGAAGTGAAGTGCTTGATTTGTATGGAACTGAAAAGACCTCCATGAACTGACGCAGAGGGAAAGGAACAGACCCAAGAGAACATTGTACACAGAGACTGATACATTCTGGCACGATCAAATGTAATAGAATGTTCTATTAGCAGCAATGCAGTGACCCAGCACAATCTAGAGGAATTTATGAGAAGGAATTCTATCCACATCCAGAGAAAGAACTGTGGGAACAGAAACACAGAAGAAAAACATGTGATCAACGCCATAGTTCCATGGGAATATGATTAGGGTTTTGATGTTAAAGGATCACTCTACTGCAAATAGGAATAACATAGACATGATACATGTATACAGTGAAATTGCTCCTCAGCTCTGGGAGGGGTAGAGGGAAAAGGGGTGGGAAAAATCTTGAATTGTGTAACCATGGAAAATGTTTTAATTTAAAAACATTTAACTGGTATCACCTCACACCTAGCAGATTGGCTAAAATGAAAGAAGGGGAGAGTAATGAATGCTGGAGGGGATGTGGCAAAATTGGGACATTGATGCATTGCTGGTGGAGCTGTGAAGTGATCGAACCATTCTGGCTGGCAATTTGGAACTATGCTCAAAGGGCTATAAAAGAATGCCTGCCCTTTGATCCAGCCATACCATTGCTGAGTTTGTACCCCAAAGAGATCATAGATAAACAGACTTGTACAAAAATATTTATAGCTGAGCTTTTCGTGGTGGCAAAGTACTGGAAAAGGAGGGTGTGTCCTTCAATTGGGGAATGGCTGAACAAACTGTGGTATACGCTGGTGATGGAATACTATTGTGCTCAAAGGCATAATAAACTAGAGGAGTTCCATGTGAACTGGAAAGACCTCCAGGAACTGATGCAGAGCGAAAGGAGCAGAGCCAGAAGAACATTGTACACAGAGACTGATATACTGTGGTAAAATCTAATGCAATGGACTTCTGTACCAGCAGCAATGCAATGACACGGACAGCGCTGAGGGATTTATGGTAAAGATGCTACCCACATTCAGAGGAAAAACTGCAGGAGAGGAAACATATAAGAAAAACAATTGCTTGAACGCATGGGATGAGGCGGACATGATTGGGGATTGCAGACATGAAACTACCACACCAGTGCAACTATCAGCAATTTGGAAATAGGTCTTGATCAATGAGACATGTTAAGACCAGTGGAAATGTGCATCGGCTATGGGTGGGGGGAGTGCAGGGGGTGGGGGTGAAGGGGAAAGTGGCAGCATGAATCATGTAACCATGTTAAAAATGAATATTAATAAATGTTAAAAAATTTAATTGGAAGAAAATTTAAAAAGGAAAAAAGAAAATGGTGTTGATATTTAATCCAGAAAATTAAAAACAAAAGAAAAACAAAAGAAAACACAGAGATGAGACTCAAACTTCAAAATGTATGACAAACCCCACTTATATCACTAGGTTGCCCCAAATCCTCCAAATCTTCACACAGAACTTGACACTTGACACCTGGTTGGGCTGGGCCTCCCCCTGCT
>NW_025393955.1:0-4615 GCF_016433145.1 Gracilinanus agilis
TTTTTTTTTTAAACCCTTGTACTTCGGTGTATTGTCTCATAGGTGGAAGATTGGTAAGGGTGGGCAATGGGGGTCAAGTGACTTGCCCAGGGTCACACAGCTGGGAAGTGGCTGAGGCCGGGTTTGAACCTAGGACCTCCTGTCTCTAGGCCTGACTCTCACTCCACTGAGCTACCCAGCTGCCCGTCTAAAGCCAGATTTAATTCAGGATGATGATTTTTTTCTGACTCCAGGTCTGGCACTCTATCCTTACCAGCTAAGCTGTCCCTACTTTATACCAAATAAATGCTTATTGATAGTTTACAAGAGAGGTGATGAGAACCTGATTTAGTGTGGTAGGTGTGAGAGTAGAGAGAAAGTGCTAGACTGAGGAATGTTGTGGAGATAAATTTGAAGAGTACTACTGATTGGGTCTTGGAGTTGGAGAAGTCGTGAGTGAGAGTGAAGAGCTGAGGACAACTCCAAGGTTTAAAACTAAGTGGTTAATAGAATACTGATGCCCTGAGAAAAAGAGCAAAATAAGGTATGAAATTGTTGGTGAAAAGATAATTCTCTCTAGGACATGTTTATTTGGAGATGCTTATTTGAAATGTAGGTGAGTTCTAGCAGATATTGGAGTTGATGAACTAGCACTCAGATGAGAGATGATGGCTTGAATATATTGACTGAGGTTTGTTTTAAGTGAGTATAGAGAGAGGGGACAGCTGGGTGGCTCAGTGGATTGACAGCCAGGACTAGAGATGGGAGGTCCTAGGTTCAAATCTGGCTTCAGATACTTCCTAGTTGTGTGACCCTGGGCAAGTCACTTAACCTCCATTGCCTCGCCCTTACTATTCTTCTGCCTTGGAACCAATACGTAGTATTGATTCTAAAGTGGAAGGTAAGGGTTTAAAAAAAAAAAAGAGAATATAGAGAAAAAAAGAGGAAAAAATCCAAGAATAGAGTCCTGAGTTACAATTACAAATGGGGAAAGAACTTGAATGACAATTTTTCAGGAAGAATGAAGATTGATCATATGGATAGGAGAAATCCAGGACAGAATTGTGTCACAAACACAGAGAAAAGAAAGTATCTAAAAGAATGTGATCAATCGTTCAAATGTAGTAAAGAGGTAAAAAATGACAAGGACTGGGGCAGTGAGGTGGCTCAGATGATAGAGAGGGAAGTCTAGAGATGGGAGGTCTTTGGGATCAAATCTGGTCACAGACACTTCCTAGCTATGTGACCCTGGGAAAGTCATTTAACCTTAGTTGCCTAGCCCTTACTGCTCTTCTGTCTTGGAATCAATTAACAGAATGGATTCTAAGATGGTAGGCAAGGGCTTAAAAAAAAAAAAAAAAGAATGATAAGGCCTGAGAAAGGGCCATAAGATTTATCAGTAAAGAGATCTTTAATCACCTTGGAAAGACTGATAAAGTCATGAGAATGTGACAGATCCTAATGGATCCTGACAAACATTTGGGGGCCCTGAAGGGGTGAGGAGAATGAGAAGTGAGGAGAAGGATGAATTGCATCAGGAGAGCCAATGAGGCTGGTAGAAATCAAAGACAAAGTTTATTGATCACAGCTAGTATTTTATAGAGAAAGTGATGTAGGCTAAGGAATTAGGTAAGCCTTTTGCAGAGACAATGGTTAATAATGATTTACAATCTTAATACAATGACTTAGTTTACCTCATGGAAACTTAGGGTTTTCTATAGGATAATTATTCAATATGTCAATGTGTAAACATCAAACTAAGTTTCTCAGGGAAATGTTTGGCTTCAGTGGGTAGAACAAGAACAACCAGGGACAGTCAAGAATTTATCAGGTGCTTTTTATCAGACTTGAGATCATATATACCTGGTTCTAGCTAGCTGATGGCTCTGATTTTACTGGGGCCTTCTTTCACTACTCGGGGCTACAAGAATGGAAGTCAGAGGGGTCACAGCAATACACAAGACTATACATAGTATGTTGAGCTTCTTGACTAAACAAGGGAGCTATGGAAGGTAGAAAGGATCCATTGATAAAAAGCCTTGAATAATAAGCAAAGCATTGAGAATGAAATTAAAATAACTCTGAGGTTTTACTTCACATACTGCAGATTGTTGAAGACAACAGAGGCAGAAACAGTTTTGGAAGGCAGGCACACTTAATACACTGTTGTTGGAATTGTAAATTGGTTCAACTATTCTAGAAAAAGAAGAATGATTAGACTTCATATACTTTGGTGTATACATTTCATTTGGGGATATAGCTCAAGGGAATAAGACAGAAAATTCCCATATCTATCAAAATATTTGTTGCAACATTTTCTGTGATACCCAAGAACAGGAAACAGTGTGACTACTCAACCACTGAGCAATGGATAAACAAATTGTTGTATATAAATATAATGAAATATTGTTGTGTCATAAAAATTATAAATGAAAGTATTTCAGGGAAACTTGGAAAAATTTTTACAAACTGATGAAGAATGGAGTAAGCAGAATCAGTAGAATAAAATATACAATCACTACAAACATGTAATTAAAAGTACAGTCAGATAAAGCTGATTCTTTTTAATTATAATTTCTAATCTTGACCTTGGGAAGACTTGAGGAAAATTTACCTCACCTCCTTTCATTAGAAAGGAAGACACTGTGGTTATGGAATGTAGCCTATGTTATTAGATAGTGTTATTTTTAAAAATGATAAAGGCCGATATTATGAGGAAAACTAATACTTTATTTAGGCCCGTGTTGATAGAATCAAATCTACCACATGCTTGTAAAAATTTCAAATTGCCGCCTCAGCCATTACATTCCGTACCTTACCTAACCTTTTCTATGTCCCCTCAGAGAGCACCTCCAATGACCCCAGGAGTCTTGTATCATTCTCTTACATCATCACACTTTCTGTCTGCCTCCATTTTTTACAAGAGGAATCATGGGAAATGTAGTTTCCAAAGTCCCCAAAACATCCACAGGAAGTTTGTCACATATCTACATATCTTAAGGCTCAAATGAGCCCCAAATACCTCTAAATGGAACCCCAGAACTTATTTAAATAACACAATAGGAGAGATACATGCAAAATTTGATTTGCTTAATTATTTTGCTTATTTTGTTACAAGAGATATCTAGCTAGGAGTGGTAATAAAAGACAGATAAATCCAGAAATGAATATGATATAAAAACAAAAGGCCTTAATGAAATTTCTTTTTTTAAAAAAGGGAGAAATCTGGGGAATCTAGGGCTTATAGCAATGCTCAAAATAATAGATTTTCCATTGGAAAGAACCTTAATGATCCCCTAGTCCAATACCTTCATTTTATAAACAAGAAGGTTAAGTTTCTTTTCCTCTGTCACACAAAGCCAGGAATTGGACTCAGATCCCCTACTTCCAAATCCAATTAAAGTTTCTACCATCTTTTCCCTTTTCGGTTTAAATATATTTTGATAACATTTTCAAAATTGTAATCATATACATTCTTAGTTTTTGTTAGATCTATCACTGACCAGTTTACCTTTCTCAAGACTTTACCTTGACAAAATTGTAGATTAGAGCTGGGATGACTTCAAAGATTCGCCTAATCCAAACCCAACATTATAAGTGATTTCTTCTTGGTCACATAGGTAGTAAGTAGAATATAGAGGATTTGGATCCATATCAGAGAACCACAAATCTAGGAATCATTATACTACACCTCCTCATCTTTTAACACCAGTGAAAAAAACACTAGTTTCTCTAGATTTTTAACCATTCCTTCATAATTCTAAATAATGCTTGATAGATTTCTTCTAACAGAATTGTCTGTGTTGATAAGAATCTTCAGAAGTGAGTAGTACAACATGACTAATTTGGAAATATGTTTTGTATAACTGCACACATATAACCTATATTAAATTGCTTGCCATCCTAGGGAAGAAGTAAGGGAGGAATGGAGGTAGAGAATTTTGAACTTAAATTTTTAAAAATGAAAATAAAATTGTTTTACCTTGTAATTGGGAAACCTAAGATATTTTAAAAGTGAGTCATACTAATGCATTGTTGATGGAGTTGTGAACTGATTCAACCATTCTGGAGGGCAATTTGGAATTGTGTCCAAAGGGCTACAAAAAATGTATATTCCTTGATCCAATAATACCACTACTAGATCTGTATCCCGAAGAGATCAAGAAAAAGGGGAAATGACCTACTTGTACAAAAAGATTTATAGCAGCCCTTTTTGTGGCAGCAAAGAATTGGAAATTGAAGGGATGTCCATCAATAGGGGAATGTCTAAACAAACTGTGGTATATGATTGTGCTGTAATAGATGATGAACAAGATGATTTCAGAAAGAGTTGAAAAGACCTACATAAACTGATGCAGAATGAAATAAGCAGAACTAGGAAAACATTATACATAGTAATAGCAATATTGTAGAATAATCAGTTGTGATGGACTTAACTATTCTCAGCAATACAATGATCTGAGAGACTTATGACAAAGAATTCTATACACCTCCAGAGAAAGAACTGTGGAGTTGGAATGCAAATCAAAGTGTGAAATATTTTCACTTTAATTTACTTGGGTTTTTATTTTGGGGTTTTAGGTTTTTTGTTTTTTTTTTAAACCCTTGTACTTCGGTGTATTGTCTCATAGGTGGA
>NW_025393956.1:0-8609 GCF_016433145.1 Gracilinanus agilis
ACCAGAAGAATCTTAGCCAGTCTCCATCTTTCAACTGAAAACAACAACTGTTTAGAGGGGTAGGGGTTTGAGATCCAGGAGTGTCTAACCTCCTTTCTCACTGAAGCCTGTTAATCAGTGTTTGTGACTTGAAAGTCTATTGGCCTTGACATATTTATCTGCTTCTCCAAATTATCTTTTATTATCATCAAAACAGTTTTGGCCAGCCAGCCTAGAATTTTTTCTATAGAACCTAATGGAGAAGAGATTTATGGCCAGCATGATCAATAGAGCAATTATTACTTTGGGGTTCTCTTGAGTTTTAATGTATGGGATTTGGCAGACTTGTGCCACATTTTGGTTTGTCACAGTTCCCTAATTTTTTAAAACAGTGATAGAACTTTATGACACTTACCTGTGGCTAACAATAACAGTGGGGGATTCCTTGGTTTATGTATCATCAGGGATAGCCATGACTGCAACTTGCTATGGGGCTCTAATGATTTTGAGGAAGGTACTAGCTTTCACATTTGGAAAGGCTGAAGTTACTAACCCAGTTATGGAACAGATGTTGGAATATATGAAGACACTGATAGAGATTAACAAACAAATTAGAGAAGGGAAGGAATTAGATGCCAAGACAATTATGCAATTGGAAATAATAGAAAATAATAGAAAACATGGTCACAACAAAGAAGGGGGGTGAAATACAACAAGAGATTAAACATGACAACCCAGAAAAGCAAGAAGTTGCAGGGGCAGAGGCAACTCCTGTAACAATCCTTCCCATAACAGACAGGACAATAGTGCAACTGGATGCTGGGATCATACACGTCAAGGGCTACAAACCATTTACTGGAGGGGATCTAGAAATTTTAAAAAGGAGGTTCCCCCAGTTTTTCGTAAATCCACATAAGGCAATAAAAGAATTTAAGTGGGCAGTCAGGCTTTACAATCCGAATTTAGAGGACATAGAACTCCTGTTGTCAGAACTATTTACCCCAAGTGAGAAAGCTAAGTTTATTGCAGAAACAAGGACCAATCCAAATCTAGCATCATGGCCAGAGCATCATCAAGATCTGGAGCTGTCATCCCATGCAAATATGACATATCTTAGGAGATGCAGGGAGGATTTGGCAGAGGCGATGAGACTTCATGTCAGAAGATCAAATGCATGGGGCTCATTTGAAAAGTTGAAGCAGGGGGAGGAGGAACACCCGAGCATATACCTAGACAGACTGCTGGAAGCTGGGGAGACTATCCTAGGGTTTAGGGACATGACTGCTGAGGACAACATTCAGTATGTCAGGAGGCAATTTGTGAAAGGGAGTCAGAACTATATCCAGACATATTTTAGACTACATTGCCCACAATGGGAGACCATTCCCATTGAGGAATTGAGGAAGACAGTGGCTTATGTCCATGACTTGAAGGATTGTGAATCTAAGCCATCTAGAACCTCTGAAAAATATTGAGAAATTGCTGAGCTAAAAAAGCAATTGAGGGAAGCTCAGATGGCCAGAGAGGTGGACGAAATTAAAATATGGCTCTGATGTCCACCAATCAGTGGAGCCAATGCAGGCCTAGGCAATCTTCTAGTGGCAGTGCTAACAACAAAGTAAAGAGATGTTTCCTATGTTCAGAAATTGGCCATGTGGTACGGGATTGTAGATTTAAGTCCCAGATTAACTTTGAAAATAGGAATAATAACAATAACACCAGGAGGAATACATACTATAATTCCAGATACAATAGTAACACCAATAATAATAACAACAGGGACAACAATAGTAGTTACAGTGATAAGGTGAAGGCCAGATGTTGTGACCATGACTGTGCCAAGTTTAGTAAATCCCCAAGCTTGTAAAAAATGGAAGAATGTCCCAAGGAGCTAGACCTCGTACCTTATGAACCGAGGAAGCAGCCTTAGAGAAAGCAGTTGTTGCAAGAAAAGAGAAGGGCAGTGATAATGATGTAGCAAAGGAATGTGAGAAGAACAAAATGGGTGCAGAAGATATTATGAATTATGGGTTGGTGGAGGTAACACAAAGTTACAAAGATATGACTGAGGAGGAGTTGCAAATGGAGGAGCATATAATAGAAATTAAGGAGAGAATTTATGGGAAAGGAAACAGTGATATGGGGTACACTGACAGAAAACCAGGCACATCTGCACAAGTTCTAGATAAAAGCTTGAAGAAGGTAGCATTCCTTGATTCTCATTATGAGGGGACTGAATCATTCTGTAGTAAGACTGTGGATCATTTATATGTACAGCAAGGCCAAACAGCAAGGGCAATGATTATAGATAGGTGTTCTAATGGGGATCTCTTGGAAATAGACAATGTCAACAAGGGAGATGGGCTCCTGCAGACCATTCAGAAGGAAAGTGCTAAATTCTCAGACACAAGCACAACCTCTTCTCTATCACCAAGTAGGGAAGCTGGAAGGGAAAGTGAAAAGTCTAGTAGCTACAAGACTAGAGGAATTTTAAAGCTAAATCCTGGAGCTAGGGAATTTGTACCAAGCCTACTTCAGGGTCAAGTGCATGGTGATGTAGCACACTTTCAAGCCTGTGATACTCCAAAGAGAGCTGCCTTTGGAGTAGATTCTGAGTTAATGCATTTAAAGGAATTCAGTTCCATAAATGTCAGTAGCCAAGAGAGGAACAAAATGACACCAATAGGGACAAAGGAAAAATCTACAACACTGACTTTGTTTCCTATGCAAAATACATCTAGAGTTAAGTTTCCTGTTACTGACATGGAGTCTAAGGAACAAGTACAAGAAGAAAGCATAGACTCACAGGATTGGGATGTAGTCATGAACCAAAAACACATTCCCAATCCTGTAGAATTTCCTTTAATGCAAAGAAATGCCTCTCCTGAATCTAACTTTGCAAAAGTCAAGCAAAGCATGTTCAGTGAAGAGAAGGACACTCTACCTTTCTCATGGTCTGGGAAAACTGAAATACACTTTGACACTGATAGGCTCATGAACAGTCCAGGGATGTCAATTCAGGAATTGGCAGTCCAACAAGCCATTTTTGAAGGATACTTACCATCATTACACTCACAGAATCCTGAGCCAGCACAGACAGAAGTCCTAGAACAAGATCAATGGGATTTGGGGGACATTGCGATAGAAACACCTTTGGTCCCTGTTGATCAGACAGCTAAAGACAGGGAACCTTTGGTTATGGTGACAATAGGAGATCAAATCTATCCTGCTCTTATTGACACTGAAGCAACCCGGTCTGTGTTGACATCAGCACCAGAAAATTGTGCACTAATGGGGTCTGTGAGAGTAAAAGGAGCCACTGGGCAAATGGAGTTGGTCCCCAAGCTAAGATCTAAGATGGTGAAAATAGGCCCAATGACTTTAGATCATTCTTTTTTGTTGATACCCGGTTGTCCATCCAATCTCCTGGGGAGGGATGTTCTTTGTAAATTAGGAGCCACTATCCAGTGTGATAAGTCAGGCCAGATATTCCTACACTTACCCAAACAGTCACTCAAGCATCATCCCTTGCTATTCCTAGGGCAAATGGAGGGTGATGAGGAGGAACAACACATAGGGAGTATCTTTAAAATACTGGAAGATATCCCAGAGGCAGTTTGGGCTAAGCATTCAACCGATGTGGGAATTTTAAAGTCTGCCACCCCTGTTAAGATCGAGGTGAAAGAGGGTACTCCACCTAGAATCCCTCAGTATAAGTTGAGCAAAGAGGCCACAGAGGGTATCAGGCCCATTATCCAAAGTCTCCTGGAACAAGGCATTTTGGTCTACACTATATCTGAGTACAACACACCTATTTTACCCATTAAGGAGCCAAAGAAAGATCCAAATGGCAAGACACAATGGCGTTTTGTGCAGGATCTGAGAGCAGTGAACAATTTTGTTAAGAAGGGACATGCAGTGGTACCTAGCCCAGCAAATATCATCGCCGAGATTCCAAGTAATGCGGCCTTGTTCACGGTCGTGAACCTGTGCTGTGCATATTTTACTGTACCCCTGCATGAGTCCAGTCAGAAGATTTTTGCATTTTCCTGGGAGGGCAAACAACTTTGCTGGACAAGAATTCCACATGGTTTCGCTGAAAGCGCAAATATCTTTTGCCAAATCCTGCAAAGAGATCTTGAGTCCATCATATTCACTGAGAGCAAGCTAGTACATTATGTGGATGACCTTTTGCTAATGTCACCAAGTGCTTGAGTCTGTCAAAGGGACAGCAAATATTTGTTGCAAGAGCTATGCAAAAGGGGACACAAAATTTCCAAAAATAAGATTCAGTGGGTGTTGCCATGAGTAGAGTACCTCGGCTTCGTGTTGGAAAAGGGTATAAGACGGATTTCCCAAAAGAGAGTTGCACATATACAGAAGCTGTGCATGCCTAAGACCAAGAAGCAGCTCTGTGCAATATTAGGTATCATGGGATACTGTAGGCAGTGGATACCTGGTTATAGTCTGATTTCAAAACCTCTAACAGACTTGACTAGGAACACTGTCTCAGAACCTTTAAAACTGACATGGGAGCACAAGCATGCTATAGAAAAACTGAAAACAGCGGTGTTGTCCAGTCCTGCACTTGGTATCCCTGACCATGCAAAACTGTTTCACCTGTTTGTGCATGAGGACAAGGGAATAGCCAGTGCAGTGTTGATGCAGACTCTTGGGGATCAGTTCAGACCAACAGCCTATTATAGCTCCCAGTTAGATGTTGTGGCTAGGGGATGCCACCATGTATGAGAGCAATTGCAGCTGCAGCCCTAATGGTTAAGAAATCTTCTGATCTGGTTTTGGGATGCAGGATTATGCTGTACTCTCCTCATCAAGTAGATACCATCTTGAAAAACAGCAACCTGCAAGCGTTTTACATCCCAGCGCTTATCCCAATATCAAATTGTGTTGCTGGGCAATGAGAACTTTCCATCGTTGTAAGGAGATCAACCCAGCTACACTAATGCCAGACTTGCCGTTAGAAGGGGAACCCATCCATAGCTGTGCAGAAACCTTGGACATAGTTCAGAAAACGAGAGATGACCTGATCGATATTCCTTTGGTCTTTCCTGATCTGACTTTGTTTACTGATGGTTCTGCATTTGTGGTAGATGGAGGACAGTATACAGGTGTGGCTGAAGTAACTTAAGATGAGACTTTATGATATGCAGCTCTACTTAAGTCCCTGAGTGCTCAAGGTGCTGAAATCCTGAGTCTCACCAGAGCTTTAGAAATTGGCCAAGGTCAAAGGTTTAATGTTTGGACCAATAGTAAATATGCATTTAATGTAGTACATTGTACAGGCCAAATTTGGAAATATCGGGGATATATAACTGCTGGTGGGAAGGAGATAGCCTATGGGAGCCTTATAAACCAACTCCTGAAAGCTGTCCAGTTACCTAAGGAAGTGGCAGTAATGCATTACAGGTCACATCAAAAGGGTGTGGATGAAGTCTCATTAGGAAACAGGAGGGCAGATATAACTGCCAAATTCGGTGCCCGATTCTGCCCTATCCATGTGCTGAACTTCTCCTTGGTGGATGAAGCAGATCTAAAACAGGCATACTCCCTGAGGGAAGTGAAGCACTGGGTAGAAAATCTAGGGGCCAAATTAGTGAGAGGTGTATGGTTTTCTAGTGAGGACAAACCCATTCTTCCAAGATCTTTATATAATACCCTATGTAATGCATTGCATGCCAAAGGCCATTATGGGATCCAATCCTTGGTGGATGGTATTTGAAGGCACTGGACGGCTCCTGGTATATCCACATGTGCAATTAGAACATGCTAGAAATGCAAGGTTTGCTTGCAATACAATCAGGGTGTGACCAGAATTAAGGGACTAGGAGGCAGACAATTGGCATATACCCTGTTTGAGTGCTTGCAGATTGATTATATATCAATGCCCAATTGTCAAGGACACAAATATGCCCTAGTCATCATTGACAGGTTGACTCGATGGCCAGAAGTGTTCCCTGCAAAGAAAAACAATGCAGCCTTTGTGGTGAAGACACTTCTGAGAGAGATAGTTCCGAGATTCTCTGTAACAGTTAGAATAGAATTGGACCATGGATCACACTTTTCCCAGAACATCTTGCATGAGATTTATAAGACCTTGGGGATAAAGAGAAGTTTACATTCAGTCTATCACCCCTCATCCTCAGGGCAAATTGAAATCTGCAGTAAGAGAGTTAAAACTCTCATTGGGAAAGTGTGTTCTGAAAGCCATCTGAAATGAGTACAAGCACTCCCCATTGTTCTTTTTTATTTAAGAAGTCAACCCTGTAGTGACACATGATTGTCACTGTATGAACTCCTGTATGGGCACACTCCATGGCATAGTTCATCCCAGAAGTCAGCTCTCTTGTCACACATTGGAGCTGAATGTCAGCTATATAAATATATAAAAAACTTTGAAAAAGAGACTGGATGAATTGCACAAACTTGGATTGTTAACCCAGAGAGTTCCTTTAAACTTTATCTTAAATCAGCTTAAACCGGGAGACATGGTCTATATAAAGAACTTTACAAGAAAACCTGTTCTAGACCCTAAATGGGTCGGGCCTTTCCAGGTGCTATTAACTAGCCCAACTTGTGTGAAAGTTGAGAATAGGGACCCTTGATTCCACATCACGCATGTGAAGCCTGTTAAAAAACATGCTGCACATGAAAAACATCACGAAGAACCTCCTGACATAGAGCAAAATGAAATGAATGCACTGCCAGATCCACAGCAAACAGAAGGTTATGATGAAAATGAATGAACTGCTTGAAATTCTAAAAGGAAAAAACAAGAAAAAAAACTGCAAAATTTTTTACAACACTAAACAACACAAAGTTAACATAATTACATCACAACAATTAATGTTCCTGATTAAGAAGGCGACAAGTCAACCACCAGACAAGACGATAGACGGCGGACAAGTATGCTTGCAGTACAGAGGAAGAAACGAAGAACACAGAAGCTAGAAGCTGTAAAACTTCACAGCAGAGGCGGTACCAAGGAATGGACAATCACAAGAGTGTTGTAATCTTTATTAAGTACTGTGCAGGAAGAGGACTGGAAGGAAGAAATATGTGGAGCAGCAATATCATGTTATTTACATTGCACATATGAAACATCATATAG
This sequence comes from Gracilinanus agilis, assembly GCF_016433145.1. NCBI lineage: Eukaryota > Metazoa > Chordata > Mammalia > Didelphimorphia > Didelphidae > Gracilinanus > Gracilinanus agilis. Next base: position 7,109 of record NW_025393956.1, read on the forward strand.
TAGTTGCATGCCACACCACATATGGCTACACAAGGAGAATTATGATTCTCCAGTGGGCCAGAAGATTCTTGCAGTAAGGGTAAGTATGTGCATACATCGACACTTTTTAGTTCATTGGACACAGCACAAACTGATTGTTCAACTTTTTGATATAGACCTCATGTAGATAAATGAGAGTCTCTTCTGTATTATATGTATTATATGTGAATAGCTATATATACTGGAAGGGTATCCTAGGATCTCTAACATATCAAAAGATCCATTATTTGTTTTTTGATTTGGTAGACATCAAGGTAACTTCCATCTGTAAATAGGCATTGTGGATAGCCTGTATTATAATTACTAATCCATAGTATAGAGTTACTAACATCATAGGGAAAGATAGCTTTAGGAATCTTTGAAATACAGAGTTAGTTAGGGAGAGTTACTATAATCTATAAGAATAAATAATGTATATAGTGTACATATACTTATGACTAACAGAATAAAATTAATATACTAACAATTTAGAACTTAGGATTATTAACACCACTAACTTAGCTTAAGTAAGTAACTAACATGGAAACTTAGTTCCATGACATTTTGCATATAGAGTTTTACCATGTTTTTTTTTTTTTTGTTATGAGTTAGGAGCAAGTTTTAGAAGATCTGTAGGTTGTTACATTTTTGCTTTGAATGTGTTTCAAAGAAGTTTGCATTGCATGCTTTAGGGATAGTGCTTGCAACTTATAATTGTTGCAGATTTGGATTTTCTGTTTGTGATAATCTGTTACATGTGTTATGATGCTTGTGTTTTATTCCAAAACCTGTTTTTTCCCTTGTTTATGCTTTCCTTTTCCCCCTCCTTAGATAGGGGTAGATAGTATAGTAAGCAATAGCATAGCAAGACTGTTAAGGGGTTTGGAACAGGACATTTAGGAAGTGATTTAAGTTTAATGCAGACAGGGTAATCTGTGCTACAATATCTTAAGCCTGCAGAATTTCCAGTGGAAATTCTTACTAGAAAAGGGGGAATTTACTGTTATGTAGAGATGGATGCATGGAATCCCTGCAAAGATACAGGGACAGCCTCACCCAGAATTCCAGGGGACCCCCCTGGAGAACTTTGGGTGAGGGGGCAGTTGAGAGGAGTTGGCAGTTGCTTTGTGAGGGTTGAAGTGAGCAGACAGACTGCTTATTACTCCAGACTTGGGGGGATCACTTGAGTGGCCATTGTGGCATAAGCCAGTGTGGTTTCTACTCAAGGGTTAGCCTGTTTGTTAGAATTAATCCTCATCAATATCAATATAATAATTATCTAGTGATTTAGTGATCAGATATATAAATTATCTAACAAGTTCAGTTAGGTGCCTTCACCCCCTCCTGTGGGGGGGAAGGGCAGCTTCAACCTAATAGTTCAGGGTCACCTTTCCTTATTCAAATACCTTCATTAACTACTCTAGTTTTCCTTGTTCCTTCTTAATATAAGCTATACCTTCAAATCTGTGCCTAAAAATTATTT
>NW_025393957.1:0-5625 GCF_016433145.1 Gracilinanus agilis
CCCACCTTCAAGACTTCCTCCAGCCATCAGTTTGACTGGCAGGGAGGAGCCCTCTGACCCCTCCTTCAAGAGACTTTGAAAACTAACAAGAGAAACCCTCCAGTCAAGCCTAAACGTTTCTTACTGGCCCTAGTTTCCTCCCTGTATCCTCTGTCTCAAGCCTCTGGGAATAAAGTTGTTTGAGCTGCCTCTCCTACATACCCTATTTCCCTTATCTCCTATATACCTAACCATACCTTCATTCCTCCTCCAATCACCTTATAATCCCTTATTCCCTTTTATCCTTCCTCACACACACCCACTCTACTCAGCTTATTTACTTTTTTTTTGATAACATTAATTGGTGAGCAAAGTTAGTGAACTACCTAAAATCTTCGGAAACAACCAAAATGAAGCTGGCTAGGATAACATTCATCCTATCTAGCATCTCAATGACTTCTTGGTCCCTAATGCAGGGTATGGTAGATTTTTGGTTTATTAGGGTCCCTAATTTCATGCAACAACTACTGAACATCTATGATTATTATAAATGGTGTGCTCTGACCCTGGCTGAATGTATTTGCTTCATCCCAACAGCCATAGCCATAATCCTAACAATCTGGCAATTTCTTATGGTCTCTAAAAATGTTTTCTCTTACCTGTGGCAATGGTTTAACTCAATTACAGCACAAAAGAAAGATACTGATTCTGGGGAACTAGTAGATAACATCAAACTACTATTCCAAGTATTGAAACAGATAAGGGAAGGAAAGGAACTGGACAAACACACAATTCTCCAACTAGAGATTGTGGAGTCCAAATACCTGGGAAATAATACCTTTAACAAATCAAAGCTTAATAACAACCAACCATCCACAAATTCCATAGTCTCTCTTTTACCAATTGTAGACAGAACCATCGTGCAGCCTGGGGAAGGTGTGGTACACATAAAAACATATAAAGCATTCACCCCAAGTGATATGGAGGTGCTAAAAAGACGTTTTCCAAAGTATTTTGAAAAAACTTTCAAAAGTATAAAAGAATTAAAAAGGGTGTTCACACTATTTAATCCTAGTTTCGATGACGTGGAATTTCTTTTAGGGGAATTTTACTCTTCCTCAGAAAAGGAAAAATTCCTAAACAAAATGAGGACAAACCCAAATTTAACAGCCTGGCCATTGGTCCACCAGGACTTAGATTTTACCCAACATGTAAATCTTAGATACCTGATCCAATGTAGAACTGAATTATTAGAAGCAATGAGAATCCATGCAAAAAGACCAAATTCATGGCAAAAATTCGAGAAATTAAGACAGGTAGAAGAGGAACATCCTAGCAGTTTCCTTGATAAGAGTAATAGAGGCAGCCGAGACAATCCTGGGACTACATGATACTCATGCCCAAGACACCATAGATCACATCCGTAGTCAATTTGTAAAGGGAACATCAATCCCAATACAAAATGACTTTAGACAAAACTGTCCACAGTGGGAATCACTGCCACTGGAGGATGTAAGACAACATGCTTCCTACATCCATGATTCAAAGCAAAAGGAAGCAAGAATAGCAAGACAAACTGACTCAGACAAAGATGAACTGATAGCTGATTTGAGAAGGCAATTGAAACATATCAAAAGAGAAAAAGAATTGGAGGAAATAAAAAATTTTGCCCTCCCAACTAGTAGGAGCCAAAATCAATACAGGCAACCTACAATTAACACCCAAAGACCAAAATCATTTCCCCCACGGTGCTTTCTTTGTGGACGTCCAGGTCATATTTTAAAATTTTGTAGATTTAGACAACAAATTGATTTTTTCCAAAAATGACAATTATAATCAAAGAGACAGAAGTATGAGAAGGACCTATTACAACACAAAATGGTCCAAAAACAATAATGATACAAAGAGAAATGAGGAAAGCAAACATGATGGTTCGTGCTGTAGCCATACATGCAAGAAATTTAGCCAAACCCCATCCCTAGAAGAAATGGAAAGGTACATGCAAATGGGAACGAAGCCAAAGTCACTATGAATCGAGGTTCCTAATTTAAAAAGATCTAATCATTATAATTTGGGTGTGAGAGTGTGTAGCTTGAGTGAGAAAAATAATATTGAAATACTGGGCAAAACAAAACAGGTGTCTAATGCAAGTTACACAGAATATCAAGATATGTCTGTGGTAGATAATGAACAATGGGAAGAAATAATGCAGATGCGCAGAGAAATATATGGCAATAGTGAGGATAATTATATAAGGGATCAGCTTTCTCATTCCATAACAGAAATATTGAATGAGAAGCATAAGGATCATACAAGCACTGACAAAAGCTTGCAATCTTGTTCAAAGTCATCAAAACCTCAAATTCCTCTCTTTATTCCAAGTCAAAAACAAAGGGGCAACTTGGATAAAGAACATTATGGCGAGGATTTACAATGTATCCAGAAAATAATGCATTCCATAACCTCGGGGGAGTTAAATGCCAAAATTCTATCCCATTCACTTGCTTCAGACAGGTCACAGAAAGAGGTTAGAGAGCAAACAAATCATTATGTTGGCAAAAACTTAGATTTAAAGACACAACCCACTGAGTTGCTGGATGATAACAGCTGTTTCGGAAATTCCACATCCACCTTTCTCAACCCCTTAGCTGAAGAATTCCAACCAAAAACATGGGGAACGGAAAAGGAGCAGTTGTTATCCCCAGTAACAAGTGTGACTAATAACAGCAATAATGAAGCTTGGTCAGTGATTGAAGATAAAACACATCTAATTTCAGTCACACAAACTTCAGGGCAAGATAGGGAACATCAGTCAGCTTTTAAGTCAGTAGTTGTACCTGAAGTGTTGAAGGGAATACAATCTAACTACCATACATTCCTGGATACTACTGAAGGGAATGTTGCTGATTTGAGGCTTGATAGTTCTTTAAATAGCAGAGTGGAAGGTATAACAAATCAAACCTCCATTTCTGAAGCCCTTAAAGCCAACATGGAATTTGCAAGAATAACAATGACTTACAAGCTCTCAATGAGAGCATACTCTTTAAGCCTGCTCTCTGTGTTTCTTATTCTGAACTTAACTTGCCTGATGGTACTAAAGGAAGTTCTGGTTTAGATACAAATGACCATATGCGATATTGGATTGATAATAAGTTCAATTTGTTAAAAAAAAAGTTGATTATTTAAAATTGATCCTTGGTTCCATGTCACTCATGTCAAGCCAGCAAAAGACATGTCCCAACAACAACCACAAAACCAAGTTATTATACAGTACAAAGAACAATTAGCAACAACTAATCAATCAAATAAATCCTTAGAAAGTCCACAGCCTATACATGAGACCATAGAACCAGAGCAGCAATTAGAACAACAATCAGAGCATGAATCAGAACCACAATTAGACCAAGAACCACTGAACAATCAGATATTACACCAAATTTTACACCGAAATGATTATCCCAATCCCAATTACATCTTAAAAGAATCATCTGTAAACCATTATGACAATGAAAAAAAAATCAACAGCAGAAGAAGACACAATATTTGATTTGCAATCAATCCAAGACCTAGACATTGACACTGACAAATAAATGAAAGCACAAAAGACTTTATCACAAACTCTTTTGTTACCTGTAATTATCTTTATTAAACAACAAAAAAAAGAAGAAAAGATTAATCACGTTTCATAGACATTTGAACTTTGTTCCTGACACAAGTCAACACACCAGAACATCAGTTCCAGTGTGCAAGTTGACAAGCACGTGGGTAACATCAAACGACACAAGTGAAGCGTTGCTGACTTCGCAGATCATCACAAGGACAGCAAACCTGAGGACTACAAAAGACATCCATGATTGAATACACAATCGGTGTATGGGACAACAAATGACACTATGAAGAGGAGCACTGGAGTAGCATTGGACCCATGCATTTGAAAAACATAACTTGCACCCAACAGAATTCTCATTGCATCCAACACTTTAGATTCCATCCACACAGTACATACACTTTGCAGAAGAATTCCGGTGGAGAAAGTATGTAACAATTCATTACACAGAAAAGTCATACTAGACAACACATAGAACATTTTCTGACTTCACATCTACATGTGAAACATAAACTTATACTTAGGAGAGAAGTTTGTCTGCCTTAGTACAACATTTTCCTCTTAGGTTCAGACATCTACTCAAATCACCTAACATTTCTTGAAAATAATGTATATATGTATATGTTTGCTTACTAACCCTTAGCAATAAGCTTTACTAACACACAGGGACAGTTAGTTAGCTTGATAAGTTAGAACAGGGACAGAATTTTCTAAACTTTCTTTGTAAATACTGTACATAGCTTAAGTCTATAGTTTAACCAAAAGACTTACAAAGAATATTAGTCTTACTTATTCTTACTAACATTTCTAACATAGGCATAAGTGTACTAACATATCCATATATTAACTTTAGGAAGATGAATTAGAATTTGGAAATTTAGATTGTAAAATTTTTCTTAATTGATACTTTTGTTGCTAGTTCATGAAATTAGATAAGTACATAGATAGAATTGATTACTTTGTTTTAGTTAGCAAATGTTAACTTTGAGACTGTTTGTGAATGTTTGCATTTAATCTGCTTTTCTTTTTTGTTCAAAATTTTTTCAAAACTGAAACCCCATTACTTTCCTATGCCTTTCCCACAACCCATCTTAGTTTTAACTTAGACTAGTCTTAGCATAGTTTAGGAGTAAGCAACCCTTTTTATTATTTTACAAAACTTAGATAGGGATAAGAGCATAGTTATAATTTAGCTTAGAATAAGAGTAGTAACCCCTTAGATTTTAGCAACCAGAAAATGTTGCAAGCTGCAATTTTTCCAAAAAACATATGAGCAGATCTGTAATGCAAGGTGGCTAACAGAAACTTTTTGCTTCTGTAATTTCTAATGATCACAAAAAGTCAGTTAAACATCTTAGAATGTTCAGAGAGTCAGTTAGAACTTTAGGCTATAAATAGAGGTGAAGTTCCAACTGACGGGGCTTTTGCCTTCTGGCTTTTGCTGTGGCTGGAGGCTTTTGCTTTGGCCTTTTGGCTTTGGCCTAATTGCTTCGGCCTTGGCCTGTGCTTATTTTGTTTTGGGGAAATTTGGACCTATCTCATTTCTCTGGACCTCTCCCTGATCTCCCATCTCCATCCTTCCCCTTCCCTGATTTCCTTTGGGTTCTGGTTGGAAGGGAGGGTGTGGTGATCGAACATAGTGGGTTTTAGTTTCTTTAGATAATTGGAGTATCCTCAAATAAGTTATCCCTAGGTTTGATAAAGACTTTATTTAAAAGGCAGTCAAATCTTCCTGACTGGGAAAACCAGTTGCTCTCTCTGTCTAAACCTCTCCGCGACCCATCCCCCACCTTCACCCCTGTCCCTAGCAGCAATTAGAAAATCCTGAACCCCCTCCCCTTCTGACTGACCCTGGTATTAATAAACCCCCTTGTTACCTATTCAAACCCTGTGGTGAGTCATTGTGTTGAAAATTAAGACAAGGGCCAAGAGGAAAGAATCATTTTCCTTTATTTCTTGAGACAACTGGGGCATCCATCTTGACAGGAAGTACCCACCTTCAAGACTTCCTCCAGCCATCAGTTTGACTGGCAGGGAGG
>NW_025393958.1:0-1751 GCF_016433145.1 Gracilinanus agilis
TCTCTCTCTCTCTCTCTCTCTCTCTCTCTCTCTCTCTTAAGCTTTACTAATAAATAGTTATAAATTGATACAGAGTTTCTAGAGAATTTTCATCATAATACTGTAAAGTGAGTGCTATTATCATCCTCACTTTATAGATGAAGAGAGTGAGGCTATAAGAGGATAGATTATTTGGCCAGGCTTTCACAGCTAAAGTATCTGAGTTTTGATTCAAAATCAGGACTTCCTGATTTTAGGTTTAACACTACCCACTGAAACACCTTATCTATATCTATAGTGTCAAGCAGTTATCTAGTTCCCCATTTCTGCCCTAGGAGATATTTGGAACTTCTACATTCACTTCAATGTTATACAATTTGAATTCATTATCTTCAAAATAATTTCCTCTTTCTAGCATCTCTACTTCTGAAACAATACCATTTTTTCCATCAGAAGAAACATAGGATTCATCTTTGATTTTTAAAAAAAATTCAGTCTTCAGATATCAGAGATAAAGTGAAATGAAGTTTTTGTATAGCCAGCACCCTTTCTTAGGTGAAATTAGACATGAAAGGGTGGTCATTTTGCTAATATCCATGATATCCATTTATAGAGTATTTGCCTTGGGGGTAATGTTTTTTTCTCCTAAAGAGTCTTTCTGGATCAACATTTAGACCACTTATTCCTTGTTTCCCCAGGGGTGTTATCTTCAGTCTCTATTCATTTCCTTAAACACCAGCAAATGTTGGCTCTATCTTTCTCAGATGGTAGAAACCACAGACTCTCCTATTTCATATCCCTTATTATGCCTAGAAATATAGGACTTAGGGACACTTCTCCTCTCTCCCGCTCTGATGGTGTTGATAGGTATTCCTCCTTTATTTCTCCCCAAACATCACTCAAACACCAGTCCAGAAAGCCCACCTTTATTGCTTACTTTAATTATAGTCTTGCCTTACATTTGCACAATTCTATAATAGGTCATTACAAATCCAGTGGGTAGACAACACTATAGTTTTGGTAACAATTTGGCAAAACATTCATGCCTTAACTTATCTTCTTGTTACCTATTTGGAATTCCTGTGGCCATATTGGGAATTCTTCCTCATCTTCCTCTGGGTATACAATTGATTCAGCTGATTTCCATCTTTCAATGTCTTATATTGTCATACTCCAAATTCTTATATTTTTTAAATTAAAATTCTTGATAAAAATAAAACTAAATATCCTGGCTGGGGCTGACTCTTGTAAGGCCATTGATAAACACTAAAAAGGGACCTATCCTTAGACTCAAGGTCCTTGTTTAGCAGTTGTTGCTACTTTCACTCCTACCTCATCTTTCATTTTGACCTTTGCTGCTCCTACCTTCTATTGTTCACCTACTATAACATCAATGACTTTACTCCTTAGAGGGGAAAAAATATTGTGTTAATGTGTTTGGTCCTTCAAAATTTCAAACTAACAAGACTATCTAATGTCATTTCTTCTTACACAAACATAAAAAATTTCTTCCATAACCAAGAGAGCAGCTTCTTGTTTTGGGGTTTCTAATAGTATTTAATTTGCAGTGTATTCACATTAGCTCTGAAGAAGATAACCTAAAATATCTTTCCTCTTACCTAAACTTGTTTTTTTAAATAGCTTGATTTCATTTATTTTTTTAACTTTCTTTGTTTCTTCCTTCATTTCTTCCTTCATTTCTTCCTTCATTTCTTCCTTCATTTCTTCTTTCTTTCTTTCTTTCTTTCTTTCTTTCTTTCTTTCTTTCTTTC
>NW_025393959.1:0-6850 GCF_016433145.1 Gracilinanus agilis
TAGGAAAGATATCAACAAACTCAAGTATATCCTGAGGAAGGCCCCCCCAGAATGATGAAGGTAACTAAAAATCACATTTTAAGGAAATGGACTGAAGGAACTAGTGATGTTTAGGCTAGAGCAAATAACTTGGGAAGAGGGATAAGCAGAGAGACATAGTGTCTTCAAATACTTAAAGAACCATCTTGTGGAGTTTTGGTTAAACTTTTGATTGGCTTCGAAAATCAGTTCAGGAATTCCATGTGAACTGGAAAGACCTCCAGGAATTGATGCAGAGTGAAAGGAGCAGAACCAGGAGAACCTTTATGCACAGAGACTGATACACTTTGGTACAATTGAATGGATTTTTCTACTAGCAGCAATGCAAGGATCCAGGACAATTCTGAGGGACTGATGAGAAAGAATGCTGTCCACATTCAGAGGATGAACTCTTGGAGTAGAAACACAGAAGAAAAACAACTGTCTGAACACATGGGTTGATGGAGATATGGTTGGGGATATTGACTCTAAACAAATGCCCTAATGCAAATATCAATAATATGGAAATAGGTCTTGATCACTGACACATGTAAAATCCAGTGGAATTGTGCATCAGGTGGGGGGAGGGAAGAGAACATGAATTTTGTAATCATGTAAAACTATTCTAAATTAATTAGTAAAATAAAATTTCCCAAATCCAAAAAAAAAAAAACAAAAAACAACGAACTATGGGATCAGATTTGGCTTACATCAGAGAGGGAGCTGGCAAAATACTTTCATAATAATTCATGTGTCACTGGAAAACTATATGTCTTGACTAAGAAGAATTTGAGCCAATAAATATGAATTTTCTATGGAAATAATAAAATTGTATCACTCCTCAAAAATTTTAAAACCTTTTTTAAATTTATAAAACAGTTCCATATATATTCTTTTATTTGACCCTCAGAACAATCTTATAAAAGAGCTGGGGCATATATTAAGAACATTTTATAGATTTGAAAACGAAGGCTCAATGTCAGTAATAGTTCACACATATACATACATATATATGTAATATATATCTGTGTATCACTTCATGTGCATTATCCAATTTGATCCTGATAAAAAACTCCATGAGGGGCAGCTGGGTAGCTCAGTGGATTGAGAGCCACGCCTAGAGACAGGAGGTCCTAGGTTCAAATCTGGCCTCAGACACTTCCCAGCTGTGTGACCCTGGGCAAGTCACTTGACCCCCATTGCCTACCCTTACCACTCTTCTGCCTTGGAACCAATACACAGTATTGACTCCAAGACAGAAGGTAAGGGTATAAAAACAAATAAAAAAAAAAAAAAACTCCATGAGGTTTTAGTAATACCATTTATTGAGACTCAAAGACACTAAATGACCCATGTTTCATGACAGCATCAGGATCCTTCTGGCTCTAGGCCTGGCCCTCTTTCCACCTATACCATACAAAATGCCTTACCCAAATGAGTGGTGAATTGGAAGCAGAGTCCAGATCACTGTCTTCCAAATCCCTTCATCATTCATACTTTATCAAATAAAAAACTGCTCTGCAGACTCCATAAAGTAAATTGGATCCATCCTAAGGCTCTTAGTAAAACACTAAAAAATCCAACTTTTTTTTTGCTTTAAAAATAAAACTTATAGAGCAGCTGGGTAGCTCAGTGGATTGAGAGCCAGTCCTAGGTTCAAATCTGACCTCAGACACTTCCCAGATGTGTGACCCTGGGCAAGTTACTTGACCCCCATTGCCTAGCCCTTATCACTCTTCTGCCTTGGAGCCAATACATAGTATTGATTCCAAGACAGAAGGCAAGGGTTTAAAAAAAAAAAACAAAAAATAAAAAATAAAATAAAACTTATACACCAACAAGGAATAAAGAAATTAAATACAAAATGCTTGTCAACATAAGCACAAAGCAGGAAGTTCAAAGACTGCACTGACTCAAATAATTTAAACTCTACAATATCATGATTCTTTCTCTCTAGTTACCAGCTACACTTTGAATACAAAAATACGATGGAGCTTAACTATTCTGGGATACAAAAATTGGAAATTTTAAAGTCTATGGATATTTCATCAGCCCCACCCCTCCATTCTTTATCCTCTATGCCCCCTCTTCAACAAACCTTTCTTTGCCTGAAAAAACTTCCCTTTTGCCTATCAGTAACTTGGAACACTGACATGATTTCAGAGGGTTAAAGAGGAGAAAATGCTGTTTACAATTAGTCCTCAGAAAATAGGCAGGTGCAACACCCTAACCCTGCCAACCTTCTGGGATAGAAGTTGGTGGAGAAAAGTGTTAAAAAGTGAAACCATATGGGGGGGGGGGGGGGAGATTTTATTTCTTTTAAATGACCTCATCTTTTAAGGCAAATGCCTGTTGACAAGATGATCCCACCCTTGAATAGAAGGAAGTTGCACCCAGTCTCACAAAGTACAGATTCAATCACCCCAGACAGAAATATAGACTTCCGTCCAAGACAAATATGGAATTCGATCTGCAGGATGATCTAAATGCAGCCTTTTAATGCAACCTTTTTTTTTTTAATGTTATACAAAGTGGGGGGAAAGCAATCACATAGCCTTTCATTGTGAATAAAGGAGAAGATGTAATATGTCAATACTATAATTAGGTTGAAAAACTTTTCCATTAATTTATCCACCCTAACTAAAAGTCAAGGTATCATGGAAAGAATATTGGATTTAGTCATAGAGCCTTAATTTGAATCCTGACTGCCACTAACCACAAGTGTGACTTTGGCAAAGTTACTTAATGTCTCTCTAGGCTTTGGTTTCTCAGTCTAGAATTTGTGAGTATTAAAACGATGGTCTCTAAAGTCATGCAAGACCATAGGCTCCTATGACTTACCACAAAGCCCCCAAACAGACAATAAATCTAGGAGACATTCATGTGCTGGACAACATTCCAGGTGGGTTAAAATCTTCCTCATCACAATCATATACTAGACAATCACTGAAGGGAATGTAATAGTTAAAGTTGCACTGCTATTTCCTATATACACATATGTAGTAACTACTTTTTAAAAACTATGAATAAAAAACTATTGTTATTTTCTACCCAGAAATGAATTTGTTTTGGGACAAAATAATGGGTAAACCACTTAGAACTTTAAACTTATAAGAATATGAAGAGGAAAAGAAAAAACAAACAGCTTGATAGTCACCCAAAATAAATGAGAACCTGTTCCTATAAAAGATTAGTCAACTGATTTAGACCTGAACCAAAAGTGAAGATCCATTTAACCTAGAAGGGCATACATGTTCAATTCAATGAAAAAAATTTTTTTAGATTTTTAATCTTTTTTAAATCAAGTATTAGAAAAATATTTTGAACACAAATTTTAAAATAATTTTTACTGATTTGCTTGACCAGTTCTAATATTAAAGCAGGAGCAATCATGACTTTATGTGGATATCTGCCTTAAAATGAAAAACTACTTGGCATTTCTCCAGAATCCAAAGAGTGATAAAAATTAATCTTAAAGTTCCTAAATATGTTTAATGTAGGCATGAATAATGTCCTTCATATTTCATCTATCTACTCCTCATTATTTTTCCTTTCCCCTCAATTTCCATTTGTTCATTTTTTTAGTATCCAAAAATAAATAACAGAGAAACAATAAATTAAATCTAATTGTGTGTGACGTAGTAATGTGGTGACAGATTAGTTGCCACTTTTTGGCTCCCAAAGAATTTAAACCCGATCAAGTTGTTATGGACACTACTACAATAAATTCTTTTGGTTTTCTTGTAGATTATTCTACAGAAAAACCCTTTCCATAGATTAAGCTGAAGACATCATTTCATTCCCTTGTGTGTGTGTATGTGTATGTGTATATGTGTATATTATATATATATATATACACACACACACACACACCACTTTGGATCAGTTAACTTAAATCTCTAATAATACTAAATCCCTTCTAATACTCAGTTTCTTCATTTTTACGATACAGATAGTAATATTGTACATACTACCTAAGATTTGGTGAAGGACTTTGCAAACTATGATACAGGTAAGTTATTGTTATTTTATAAAAGTTTCCATTTCTGTATTCTGGTATCCTGTTAGTCATTTCAATTTTAAGGCCCATCCAAAAGACATCAGAAAGTCTTAATGCATAATATTGGCCTGGATGACAGGAAAGTAAAGGATGGATGAATTCCATTAATCAAAACCAAAGTAAAGTGGGGGCAGCTGGGTAGCTCAGTGGATTGAGAGTCAGGCCTAGAGACGGGAGGTCCTAGGTTCAAACCCGGCCTCAGACACTTCCCAGCTGTGTGACCCTGGGCAAGTCACTTGAACCCCATTGCCTACCCTTACCACTCTTCCACCTAGAAGCCAATACACAGAAGTTAAGGGTTTAAAAATGTTAAAAAAACAAAACAAAACAAAACAAAAAAACAAAGTAAGACTCCTAGACATTGATCTGAATTCTCCCTAAAACATCAAGGCAGTTGCTCAATATGCATCATGAATGTGGCAGCTGTTCATTCTTTTTAGGACAATCTATGTTCTAACTTAAATTTCTAGGGCACCTTGGCTCCTGAAATAAGACTGAAAGGTAAAATTTAGGGAAACCCCACAGCTCAGGAGCCATATATACCAAGCTCCAAAGGTAATCCTTACTGAAGACTATAAGAAAAATGTAAAATGCTGGAAATGTTGGGGCGGGGGGGGGGGGGGGTGGAAGAAGAGAAAGAGAGAGAGAGAGAGAGAGAGAGAATATTCAAATATTCTCTTTGTACATATTTCTCCTCAGAGGCTACTCTTACTTCCCAACTACTACCGCCCAAGTTTTCTATGTAACCATACTATATATATGTATGTAACCAAACATATATCATTTGCTATCCACTGTTTTCTATGCTTTGAACTCAATGATTATCAACATAAAAGATTAAAACTTTAAAAAAAGAAAAAAAAGAAAAAGCTTATCTCTCTAGTAAATACATCGGGGCTATCCAGACAACTAACTGGCAGCTATAGAGGAATGATTCCAGACTTGATTCTTTTACAGCCTATCAAGAAATTCTAACGAAAAAAAAATTAAAGGAAAACTAATTAACTTTAATTCTTAAATACCTATAACATGGCATTTTTTAAAAAGTGAGTTAGAGGTTTGTGAGGTCTAAGTCAATCAATTAAAAATGAGTTGTAAAAAGTCTGGATGAGAATCACAACTCTAAAGACAAAAGCCCACCACAGTGAATGAATTCCATTTTTAGAAAAATATCAAAAAATAAAGATCACTTTGTGTAGAGTTGGAAAAATATGGAGTTGGGCTTAGAGTCTATCAGGTTTCCAGAGGTGCCATACAGGGTTGGAGAAGAAGTTCTGAAAGGACAAGAGGGTTGTTTTCAAGTATTACAAAGCTGTCACATGGAAGAAGCATTATTAGGCTTATTTGGCTTGGCCCAGGAGACAAATGGAGAACAATGGATGGAAGTTGTAACTCTCCATATTTGGACTTAATATAAGAACAAACTTTCTAACAAAGAGAGCTAACCAAAAGTGGAACAGATTGTTTCATAAAGACATGGATTCTTTTATCAGATGGGAAGCTTCAGCAAAAGGCTAGATGGTCACCTATTAGATATGCTATAGCGGGGTTTGTGGTACTCTGGTTGTGCTAGATGATCTCCAAGGTCTCTCCATTCCAGATTTTAAGAACAACTGCTATGTTCAAGATAATAGATATCCAGGTAGTTAAGGGACTTTATACATTTATAGAGACAAACATATGCATACACAAAGATGCATAATCCTGAATGTTTTTCTAATTGCTCGAAAAGGAACTAATCCTTTAAGTGAAAAAAAAGAAAAGAAAATTATTTAATTATAGGTAAGAGACCTTAAAAAATTTTTAGGATTTAGCTCATCCAGACACATGGCACTCCACAGAAAGGGACCAAAATGGTTAAATCCATGGCAGGCCTATTTGCATCACACAAATATGTCATTTCTTTGTATATTATATAACAGGATCGATATCTATGAACATTTGAAAGTATTTCTGGGACAGCTAGATGGGGCAGTGGGTACAGGGTCAGGCCTGTAGTCAGGAGACCTGAGTCCAAATCAAAGCTCAGGCTCTAGTAATGGATGTGCTGTGTGACTGTAGATAAGTGTTTGCTTCAGTTTCATCATCTTTCAAATGAGCTGGAGTAGGATATGGCAAACTAGTCCAGCAACTTGGCCAAGAAAACCTCAAATGAGGTCATAAAAAGTTAGACACTGAAATGACTTAACAACAGGGGAAGTGAACAAAATACAGTTTTATATATTGGCAGAGAGAATGATAGCGGCTCTTCTTCAACTCAACTGTGAGATAATCTAAATAAGATAAAATGGGCTTACAGTAAAAGAGATGAGGTTTAGGTTAGATAGAAAGTAGAATTTCATAACTTTTATTCCCATGAGACAAAAGTAGAAAGTAGATTATTTGATTCTTTCACTCAATGTCCAATGCATGCACACACACGCACAGATACACATGCACACATTGTTTATCTGTCTAGCTCAGGAATAGACATTAATAATTACGAACTTTTGCTTCCCTCTTGACAAATGAATATTGTTCATTCATTTCTGTTGGAATAACTTATTTTTATTGTACTATACTTCATTAGCTCCCTAAAATTAAGATACCTTTACATGAAGATAAGTTTCTGAGTTACATATAATATATGAAAACACTCAAACATTCATCTTCCCATGGTACAAACTATAAATCTTTGTCTCCCTCCAAAAATGTTATCTATGTCATAAATATTTACTTTTTGGATTGATTGCAGCATACTCAGCAATAAAACTAGCAAATATTGCACTGGTC
>NW_025393960.1:0-7038 GCF_016433145.1 Gracilinanus agilis
ATATATATATATATATTTTTTTTTACCAAAGGCAGAAAAGAATAGTCATACCAGGAAGGAACTAGTGTGTCCCAGGTGTTGGGGAAGGAATATTTCATATTTCTGTTTTTGCTCAATCTTCTCCACAAATATTCCTTTTGTAAACTCTTACACATATTAATTGGTTAAATGATACTGTAGAATCAGTCAACTGTGTGGATGATATGGAGAATATATTAATTGCTAATAGACAATGATAGGGCCACCTAGGTGATGAAGTAGAGAGAATGCAAAGCCAGGAGGCTGGAAGACTCATTTTCCTGAGAGTCTGACCTCAGACACAGACTAGTTTTGAGGCTTTGGGCAAGTCACTCAACCTGTTTGCTTGAGTTTCCACATCTCTAAAATGAACTGGAGAAGGAATGGTAAACCACTCCAGGATTTCTGTCAAGAAAACCCAAATGAGGTCACAGAGTGAGAGGCAATTGAAAAACTATTGAACAACAACAAGAGGAAAACAATAACATTAGGAAACATTCACTGTAATCAAAGATTGAAACAACAGCATCAGAGAAAAACATTTCAGCTCCTCAGGAGCACTCAAAGAACCCTGAGAGGGAGATGTAGCCTTGTTCTGTGTGACCCAACTCATTGGTGTGAGAGAGAATTTGTGATAAGAGTCACTATTTCCTACATGTGATACATCACATCACTTCTCAATTTCATAGGCTGTCACTTTTCCTCACAGGATTATTGTAAAAAAACACACAGACATAGAGGCTGTTAAAGCTTAAAACTATACTATGACTTTTGGGACACCTAGTTATATAAAAGTGCTTTATAAATCATAAAGCCTATACTCCTGTAAAGAATTAGAGTGAAGGGGTCCTCTTTTCTATAACTTCAACATGGGAAACAGTAGCTTTGTCCCTACTTCATGTTGTTGTTGTTGTTGTTGTTGGTTCTTTGTTTTCAAAAAGGATCAATGATATCATGGGGTTATATCTTAGTTTATGAGTGAGTTGGATTTATGTGAGGTAGAATTGCATAAAGTTGTCAACCTCATGCTATCTTCCAGAGGTACAGAAGACCATTGGAAAAAATCAAAATCAGGATGCTTGGTGATAGCTCAGGATACAGTGGATGATCTTGGACTCTTCAGTGTCTGACTAAGTCATCTGTGGTATTCCACAGAACCTGCATTAATCACTTAGATGGCCATTAGAACAAATTATTCTCTTACCTCCACTCCACCTGGAGAAGTCTTTACATGCTTGAGGTAGACACTCCTCTAACTCATCAATGGGCTTGAGGTCTGTTGGTTACTTTCCACCTGGTTTAGCCCATCTGCTGAAATGTTTTATACTAGAGTATGACCTCTGCACATGCTACAGCTTCTTGGAGCCACCAGTAAGAGCTGCATGCCAGGGAGACACAAAATGTGGATGAGCAGCCCTGAAAAGGCCCTCACATCAGAGGTACTAGTACTCTTTGAATACTCATACATCCCAACTTCCCTACTTCTGATTATAGTGCAGTAAAAGAGTATTGAACTTGGAATTTGAGGACCTTGTTAGTATATCCCTTCCTATAGAGATCTACTTTTAAAAAGAAAAAAAGAAAAGAAAATTAACAAGACATATAGCCTAAAATTTATAGTGGGAAGGCAAGAACAGAGACTTTTTAATTTTTATCTTTATATATGTATATACTTTGTTTTCCCTAATAGAATGTATGCTCTTTGAGGGCAGGAACTGTTTGGGTTTTTTCGTTTTTTCTTTTTAATTTTTATTTAGAATATTTTTCCATGGTTACATGATTCATAATCCCCCTCTTCTCCCCCCTTCCAAAACTAGTAAGCAGTTCTACTGGGTTATACCTGTATCATTGTTCAAAACATATTTCTATGTTATTCAAATTTTTAGTAGAGTGATCCTTTAACATCAAAACCCTAATCACATCCCCATTGCACTATGTGATGAAGGATATATTTTTCTACTGCATTTTCATTTCCACAGTTCTTTCTCTGGATGTGGATAGCGTTCTTTCTAACAAGTTCCTCTGGATTATCATTGCATTGCTGCAGATAGAAAAGTCTATTACATTCTATCGTGCCTTGGTTTTTACTTTTGTATCTTTAGTGTCTAATACAGAGGTTGACATATGGGTGCTTAATAAATTCATGTTAATTGATCTAACTGATTTGGGTTTAGGAAGGATTAACAAGGCTAATATCCTTCCCTCTATAGATGCTATCAGAATATGTGTAATATTCCACATAGGCACTACTGCTATAATTTATTGTGGGAGAATAACATTCTTGTCCCTCACATAGAGTAGAAAATAAACATGGGATGGAAGAAGGTGAAGAGAAGATGAGAGGGATGGAAATATCACCAAAATGCTAATGCATACATGTAAAAAATGGCTACAGATAGCATTTTGTTTTGGGATTCAGGATCATGATAAGGGGTAGGAAATTTCACATTCTATAATTTCCCAAGGAAAATTCTATTGACTAGGGTTCTGATCTGGCCTTTTGGATTAACAAAGAGGGAAGAAATTCAAGGAATGCCCTTAAATTTAAAACACAGTGAAAACTTTTTTATTTTAGGAAGTGGGGTGGAGACTCATGAAGGACATCCCAGAGACTGATAACCTCGAACTGAAAGAGTCTCATCAACTAAGACACAAAGATACACAAGAGCATGGGGAAAGGCTCAGAAACTATTGTCAATGATGTAGCTGTCACTGACCTTGTGCCAGTCAAAACCACCTAACCTTTTAGAGTTTTCTCTGCTGAAAATCCCAGATAACTTGCAACTCACAGCTCATAGTGTGACCTACTACAAAAGATTTCTTCAAGACACACACAGTTGAAGGTTATATGCAGGCACACATGGAAAGCCACCTGGGAATGCCACTATGGAAAGGTTTTACCTGCCTTTCTCTTTGGTGTAAGGAAAAGAACATTGGGACTAGATATAGATCAAGACGGAAAACCTGTTTTTGAAACTTATTGTGTAATACTCAGCAAGACACTTTTCTCTTCCTGACCCTCAGATTCCTCCTATAAAAACTGGTAATAGCATTTATTGTACCAACCTCATGTGATCAAGGCAAGGAGGGTGAGGAGTGCTTTATAAAATTGTAAGAGGTGTACAAATGTAAATTAATATCTTCCTCTGTGGCCAACCAGTCCTATCAGAAACAATTTAATAAGCCAGGCTAAAACATTAGCCCAGCTGAATTTTTACCTGTTTGTCTACAAGGAGCCTTAGAATGAGTGAAAGGCTGCTGCAATTGTTGGGGTGTATAGTAGCTCTGAAAGCATGCTGTATCTGGATCTTTCTTCCTTTCTGCTCACATTTGAGAGATGGGGAGAGGAGTCCTGAAGAGGTAAAAGAGAGAAGTCCATTTTATAGCAGTGCTATGTGTGAAAAGTTTGCATGCTTCCATGTGTGTTTGTTTCTCAATGGTGACTGAGGACTGAGAACACACTCTTGTTCATTCTTTTGGTCTAACTGGCAAAAAAGAAGTCCAACACCAACTAGCACCAGCACCAGGAAGATGGAGGTTTAATAACAAAAGGTTTTTCAATAGTTTGTGACCCAGAGGAGAGGGAGACCAGCTGAGTTAGCAGGGCAGAAATGATTATAGCTGGAAGCAAGGAAGATTGTCTGAGTTAAGCCAAGCTTGGACCTACCTTATAGACCATGAACAGCCAAGAGAGCTGTGATCAACAGACAGCAGGAGCTACTGGCAGAAGCACTTTTGAAACATTAAGCCCAAGGCCATCTGTACTGAAGTTTCCTATCCCTGTCTCTGGCTGTGAATGGACTTGACCTAAACTGTTTTTCTAACCAGGCCATGAGTCTTTTCAAGGAGTCAATTTCCCAAACCACTTTGGTGGAAAGGAGGAAATTGAATACGATAATATCATTTTTTGGTCATCTGACCATTTATTTCTATTCTAATTAAATGGTTTGCTGTTCCAAAGGCATTCCTCATCTACAACTGTTAGCAAAGTAAGCAATTAAATACTACCCCTAAATTAATTTCAAAACTTTCCTTTTGTCAAATTGGGTTTGGGGTGAATGAGTAGATAGGAAAATACCATGAAAAGAAGACATGATTTAATTTCAAACCCATAATGGCCTGGAGGTGATAGACTCCATAGACTATCTATTATAACAAGTTAGAAAAGGAAACTAAGCTTTAAGAGGCCATCAGGGCCCCTAAAAACCTGTAGCTGGATTGTGAATTTTTCTGGAGACAAAACTGAACAATTTAGAAAAGAAATTACTTTGGAAAGGTCTGGTTGGTTGGTTGTTTTTCAAACTTTTCTTATTTATGTTTTTTTTTACTTCCTTCAGGCTCTGTAAGGCAAAACAATTTGCCCTTTGAAGAGCATTGGGGAGAAAACTTTTCATCTATTATGTCTGTGACAGGAGATAGATAGAAGCAAAGTCTCTTACCTCCATGTAAATTTATAGCAAGCTTCCCAGGATGGATTTCAGCCTGCAGGTCAAAGAATCAGGCTGCATATTATCTTATTGTTATAAAGCAGATTAAATTTGGAGTTAACTTACCATAACAGCATTGGTCTTCCTGGCCGAGCACATTATAATAATTTTATTGTTGGAAAACATAATAAGTTGTGTGTGCTTATATGTCTACATACACATACCCACATGTGCACATACCACAATGCAATCAACACATACACATATATGCTATGTGTCTAAGCATGTAATGGACAACATGTATGTATATACCCATATGTTTTAGTATCTTCACATTTGTGTATTTATCTATGCATAAATAATATACTTAGTATATATATTTATGTGTATATGTGGCTGTGTATATAAATATATAGTGTATATATGAGTGCACATATATTTATGTGCATATACATATATATTTTATATACATGGATACATACATAAACACATACATGCACAAAAAACTTAAAACTACACTAGAATTTTTGCATTACTCTATATACAAAAGTACCACTCTTTGAACTGACAGAGAAGTAAGCTAATTCCTTTCAACTAGTCCACATAATATCACCCATTTTTGACAGAATGTTTACCTTTGAAATTCTATCAGAATGGAAAGAGCACTAAAATTGGAGTCCTGGCTCTGACACTTACTTCTCTATGATCATGGGCAAATGCATTACTATTACTTAGGACCTCAGTTTCCTCATCATTAAAATGAGAAAAACAATCTTTGTACCGCCTACTTCCCAGAAGTTTTGTAAGAAAAGTACTTTACAAACTTTAATGTACTATATAAATGGGAGCCATTATTATCATTATAAATGTAATAATCCTCAACACCCATGATTGTTTCCGTTCTACTGGAAGAACCACATCAATTATCTTCTGTGCACATTATGGGGCTGCCTCTGCTAAGTTTAACCATCTTCTCAACAACTCTGTAGCCATATTGGTTTTTATCAGTTAGCAGATTCTCGTGTCTGCTGGGCAGAATGGGATGCCAGTCTGTTACTATGGCACTGTCATTGCAATTTGTAGCAGCTATTACTGAATCCAGAGATACTTGTCACCTCTTGCCTAGCCTACTGCAGAAATTCCTTTATTAGTCTCTTTACTTCCAACCTCTCCATCTTCCAGATCTTAGTCCATATAGCTATCAAATTGAAATTTCTACAACACAAGGCATGATCATGTTACTGTTAGTTTAAGGAACTTCAGTGGCCTCCTATTACCTCTAGGATTACTTATAAACCTCCACTGTCTTCACAATTCCGTTCCTCTTTATCTTTCCAGGCTGATCACATATTATTCCCCAGACAAAGCACCGTGGACTCTCCAGCCAACTGGCCCACTTGTCCCATGTAAATGATATGCCGTCTCTTAATTCAGCATTTACATATACTATCACCCTTTTCTGTTCTCCTCCCCTCCACCTCTTTGAACCCTCATTTGCTCCTTGGGTTGATATCAAGGAATATCTTTACTATGATACCTTTATTCACTCCTCCAGGTTTCAATGCTCCCACCAAAAAAATTCTTTAGACATCTATTGTGTCTATATCTTATATTTCCTGATCTATATACATTCTATCCCTCATGCCCACTAGAATATAAGCTCCCTCCCTGAGAATTGTATTTTTTTTCTAATTTGTGTCCCAAGACCAATGACAGTGCTCATGATACATAATAGGTACTTAATAAATGTTTGACAAAGTCAATCAAATCTGACATTCTTGGGCTTATGCTAAAAGTACAGTATTTATTTCATTGTCCTTATGTTAGAGGATTGATAGGTGGCATAGAGATATTTCTTAAGACATCCTTTTATTTTATCTGACACCTCCCTTTATCTTCTTTGATAGTTTTTTTTCCCAAAGAGGCAAGGAATTTAATTTACAGAGATCCTTAACATACCCATCTACCATCTTCCAAGTGCACAGTTATCTTCATATCACTCCTATGCTCAAAAAATCTTCAGTGGCTTCCTATTAGCTATGAAATATTGCTGTCCAACTGCCATAAATAGGTATATAGGCACAAAAGTTCTGGAAATGGCCACACCTTCAGTTCACCAATCCTATTTCCAGTCTAGTCATCATCCAAAGAAACAACTCCTATGATAACATGTCCATCATTCCTTACCATCTGTTAGCCAACTGCCACCCCCAGTGCAAGCAAGACAAGCCCACTTGAAGAAGCACAAGAACCTTGAGTTGTAAGAGGCATTATGTGCCATTAAGGCACTGCACCTTGACCATCATCTCCCTCAGATCCTAATGAAGGGAGCCCAGGACTCTGAATCCAAGAGCCTTGGATATAGCAATGTTTCCATCCCAGTGCTCTCAGCCATCATCCTGGGAAGCAACCCCTGGAGAGACATAGCCTGGCAACTGATCCAATATGCTATGGCCAGGGCTAATGAAGATTCAGAAAATAAATTTCTCATCATTAAAATCTTAAGCACAGTTAAATGATTGAATATCAGAAATTAATTTTATTTTATTAGTGAAAAGAGAAGATGCATTATTTATTATCATTAATATTATAT
>NW_025393961.1:0-4980 GCF_016433145.1 Gracilinanus agilis
TTCTTAGAGGAGTGACTATCTTTTCTTAAAGTCTTGGTCCCTAACAAATCCCCCTTTCTTTTTTAAATAGAAAGGCATAAGGGATAAGTTTATTAACCTTTGGTCTTTGTTCAATCCAAGTCTGTCTTAACACCAGAAGTTTTTCCTAAGACACCTTGTGTTCCCTGGTCAATCCATAAGTGAGATTGGCAGCGACGGCCCCTGTCTTAGGCTACACAGGGGGAGTTACTCAACCATCAAGGGTTGAGGTCCTGTGCTACTCCCGTCATTGGGTTACCGCCCTGCTGGAAAACTGCAAACGAGTGTCACAAGGTTGTTCTGTGTCCATCATCTCAATACGATGGTATTGAACCATAGGGAACTTATCAAGGGCTGAGTTAACATTAGTTTTGATGAATTTCGTTAGACGTTGGAAGGCCCAAGGGCCAAAGGTTAAGATCAATAAAAATATAAAGAGAGGTGTAATAATAGTGGGAATTAAAGTGGAGAGCCAAGGAGAACCTCTGAGAAGGGTATTAAACCATCCTTCCTGTGCCTCGGCTTCCCTTTTCCTCTGGGCTAGCCGTTCAGGCAACTTTGCCATAGATTCCCTTACTACGCCAGTATGGTCAGCGTAAAAACAACATTCCTCTTTGAGGGCTGCACATAATCCACCCTCTTTTAAAAAAAGGAGATCAAGACCGCGCCTATTCTGTAAGACTACCTCTGACAGAGAAGTGAGTGATTGTTCCAGGGCTGAGACAGACTTTTCGAGGGCTTCTAAATCGGTTGTCATGGCCATCTGAAGAGCGGCCAAGTGTTGGGTCTGGAGAAGGGCAGTAGTGCCAGTGCCAATGCCTGCAGCAAGACCGCCGAGTCCTAACAGGATAGCTAAAGTAGTAAAGGGTTCCCTACGTGTTCTAGGAGAGGGGGAGAGGAGGGAGGCCACACTATCGTCCGTGTGGAAAGAGATACGTGGCCATAGCTGGACAAGAACACAGAATTCAAAGGAGGTATTGAAAACTAGAAGAGATATACAAGGGGTGAGGCCAGTATTGCAAGCCCAAAAGCCATTATTCGGGGCTTCCAAAAAGGAAGGGGAAGGGGGGAGGTCAAGGGTGGAGTTACATAAGTGGGCATGAGATCGGGGAATGGTGCCTAAACAAAGGCCACGGCCAGAGACTTCAGCAAGGGTGAGACGGTGAGGAAAGGCGGCGCAGCGCGGGGAAGCTAGAACTGTTTCATTGGGCTCTGCCATATAGGCAATACCTTCATAGTAAGGGGGTTGTGGACTCAGACAGAGCCAGCACTTAATCGTCAAATCTGGCCTGGAAGCATTCAGGGCAGTGTAGGCACCTGATACTAGAGATAAAAATCTGTCTGCTGTACCGGGAATATTTAGGGACCCTTGCTGTGACTGGGGCTGTAACTGGGAGGAGGGATTCGGAGCTGAAGGGGAAAAAAGGGGAACCGATGGGATGGGGAGAGGCGTGGGAGCCGGTAATGGCTGGGGGTTAGGGGAAAAAGGGCGTCGTTGATCCGAGAGGATGATGTTAGGACCAACAGAAACAATGAGGGGCTGCACATGGAGGCGGAGGGTGAAAAGGAGAACATCATCAAAACCGCCCTTCTTATAGAGTCGTAAACCCCAAGTCAAGCCATCTGTCCATTTAACACTTCGTTTCCCCGCGTTGGTAAATGTGATAATGAGGGGATTACAATTAGGAGGACTGGGGGTGCACACAGATGGACGGGATAGATTGCGGGTTATTGCTATCAAGTCCTGGTTCGCCTGGATCCAATATCCAGTGCCAATTGTTTCACATCCCCAGGCTGCACAAAATCCGTCTGTCTGGTCCCCACAGTGTGGTGGCTGATCAAAGCCAGGGCAGCCATATAGAGGAAACTGAGTGTATTGGGTCCAGTAATCAGGGATGCTAGGCACGCCAGGGAGGGTAGGGGCGCAGTAGTGGGTTGAGGACATCTGGGGTGCGCCTAGGGCACAAAGATCAACCGGAATGGAAGGAAACCACATCCATTGGGGCCATTGGGAAGAAGAAACGGAGGTAATGATGGCTTGATTAACTGGATTGATGATCTCCCATCATTGTTGGACCAGGAGATGAGGACTGGAAGTGGTGACCGGAAGGAAGGTGGAGTAGATGATGTAAACCGCCAGAGAAAACGAGTTCAGGATCTGGGGTCCCATCTGTGATGTCCTCAGGGTTGTGGTTCTGAAAAAGGAAGAAGAAAAAGACTTCTCCCTGGCTTAGGAGGGTTAGTATCAGGGGCGAAAGGTTTAATCAGTCTAGATGGAATCCAACGGGCATTATTAGCCGCTTTATCAAAAATACAGGCGGAGCCCTTTCCCCAGAAAATGACGGGGTCGGGGCCACACCAGAGGCCCGTGACGGGGTCATGCCAAAGGACTGTGGCCAGATTAGATGAAGTATTCGGATTCCAGTGGCGATCAGCAGCAGAACGCCCTTCGGCATCCAGTGTGAGGAAATTGAGAACAAAGAGGGCATGAGCAAGAAGCAAAGTCTGATTGCCACTTAAAGGATAAAGAGTTTCTTGGGCTTTGAGTTTGAATTTTATCTGGGGCAATGCTAAAGCCTCGAGCTTGGAGCTGTGTCAATGAGGGGGATGGGGAATTGACTATGGGAATGGAAAATGATAGCAGTCGGGGATGGAAGGCCTGGCTGTAAAGCCCCCATGGGTATCATGGTCTTATTGACCTCACGAAGGTCCTGTAGAAGTCTCCATTTCCCCGATTTCTTTTTAATAACAAAAATAGGTGTATTCCATGGGGAAGTGGAAGGTTCAAGGTGTCCAAGAGAGAGTTGCTCCTGCACTAGCATTGGGGCAGCTTGAACCTTCTCAGATGTTAGAGGCCACTGGTCAATCCAGACAGGGGAATTGGACTTCCAGGTGATCTTATCTGCCTGGATTGCAGGGGGATCAGTGACCTTTATAAAAAATTTTTTGACCCAAGTCCTCCTTTATCGTTTTGGGCTGGGGGGGATATTGGGTGTAAGATGCCTTGTTCGTTCTTGCCAAGGCCTTTGCCTGGGAGGTACCCAGATTTCAGCATCATAGAGGTGACAGTATCACTGGGGCTCACCATGAGGAGCCGCATCTGGGCCAGAATATCCCTGCCCCAGAGATTAACGGGGAGTCCCGCGACTACATAGGGACGGGTAGTGCCACTATTGCCCTCAGTATCTTGCCAATGGAGGAGCTTAGTACTTTGGAGGGTATCTTGGATCTGACCTATTCCTGACAGGTGGGTGGCTGAGGGTTGAAGGGGCCAGGCTCGGGGCCAATGAGCCTGGGAGATGACAGTAGAGTCTGCCCCTGTGTCCAGCAGCCCTGTGAAGGTTTTTCCTTCGATCTTTAATTGCAGAGTGGGTCGGGACTCAGTAAGTTGTTGTACCCAATAAATGTTGGAAGAGCCGGGTGAGGAAGGACCTCGTTTTTGGGCTGCGGCGGGAAAATCGCCTATCATGGGGAGGGGGAGGGCCTGAGCTAAGCGTTTACCGGCAGGAATGGTAACCGGACCCTGAGGAGATTCTATGATAAGTTTTATCTCCCCTGTGTAGTCGTTATCAACAAGGGTGGGATGCACAACTACACCTTGTAAGGTGGTGAGCGCCCTGCCGATGACCAAGAAAAACATGCCAGGAGGCGGTGGTCCGAATTTGCCGGTGGGGAGGACTACCGGGCCTTCTTCGGGTGGAGGCGGCACAGAGGTCCAGGCCTGCGCTGCCGGCTGTGGCTCGAGTAAGGGAACTGGGCAGGGGCTCCCGTGGGAGCCCCGCATCCCGTTTCCCGACATTGGAGAAAAGTTCTGAGGTTTGGCTCGGCAATCTCGAGCCCAGTGCCGACCCTTTCGACATTTAGGGCAAACGCTGGGAGGTGGTCTTTGGGTTTGAGCCTGAAGGGGGGTGGGAGTCTGAAATTGCCCTCGGGATAGGACAGATTGCACAACTTTGGACCATTCAGAGGGGAGCATGTGTCCCTCTCCTCCAAGCCCTTCTAGGATGGAGAGTGTAAAAGGGGCATTCAGGCCATAATTTTTAACTGCCGAATGCAGGTCTTTAATGTGCTTAATTTTTAATTTTTTATAAATTGGCCGATGATGGTGAGGGAGGCCTGAAGTATCTGTGGCCCTGGAATTTCCACGGGATCCGCTTTCCTCCTCCCCCTCTTCCTCCTGCTGGGAGTCAGAGGAATCATGTGGGAGGGCAAGTTGGATGGTGGGGGATGGGGGGTTGTAGGGAGGAGGTCTATTCCTCAGAGCGCCATTGTTATGGTAGCGGGCTGTCTCCTCTAGTTCAGCTTGATAAGCCGGATTAAGAGTGCTATCTTGAGGAGGGTCTGTGAATAGGACTGGATAAAGGCGTGGTCTGGGCTTAGAGGGAACTAGGGGCTCCTCAAGGGAGGGATTTTTGATAGGTTCCTCTGAAAGAGACAAGGGACGCTCATTCCCCTGGAGGGGTGAGCTCTGTTCTTTAGTCAAGTTTGGTTCTTCATTTTTTATCTTAGATTCTAAGATAGCGTCCTCGGCCAAGCTGAGGAGGTGCGAGACTTGTTGACTCGTGTCGGCTTCTTTAAGAAAGTCACGAATC
This sequence comes from Gracilinanus agilis, assembly GCF_016433145.1. Classification (NCBI taxonomy): domain Eukaryota; kingdom Metazoa; phylum Chordata; class Mammalia; order Didelphimorphia; family Didelphidae; genus Gracilinanus; species Gracilinanus agilis. The sequence continues at coordinate 4,611 of NW_025393961.1, forward strand.
AAGCCATAGAACCTGAACAGGTCCTTTTTTACTCTGCTGCCTCTCTTCCTAAGACTATGTTTTAGTTCAGTCACGAACACTGTTTCCTTCGAGAGTGTTTTTCCCATCATGCACACGTATTCCTTCCACTTTCCTTGCACACACACACACACACACCTTTTTTAGAAACACTCTTGATTTTTAAATGCCTATGGGGGATGGGACAACTTACCCTACCTCGAGGCGTCTTGCTCAGCCTCTACCCGTTACGTCTTTGCGGCCGCGACAGCTGCTCCTCAGTTGTCCGGTAAGCCGTTTTCGCCTTGCCTCGCGTTGGGCGCCACTGTCCGGGTCCAGCCGGACACAACCGAGGGGTCCGGGGAAACGGCAA
>NW_025393962.1:0-7000 GCF_016433145.1 Gracilinanus agilis
TGGTGTCACAAATGTGTGAATTAAATATCTGGGGCACCTCCAACCCAGTCCAATCCAGAAGGACTCACCACAGGAGTCTTGGATTCACCCTGCCTGCCAGGCTGATAGACTGACATGGTAATGGTCTGACAGCCCCATACAGGCCAGGAGGCATGAAGGCCACTTACTAATTGAAGGATCCAGGGAAGGAGTTTCGCTTTGAGAAGCCAGCTCTGGAAACTGGAAGCCTCTAGGCCCCTGTCCTCCTCTCTAGTCTGACTCTTTCTCTGGGCTGTCCTGGCAGCTCTTATCTTGCTTATAATCTCTGGCAAGCTAGAATCTGGGGATCTTACTATTAAGTTAGAAAGTTAGAAAGGCTGGAAACCTTATTCTCTTTACTAATAAATACTTATAAATTTAGTATAAAGTCTCCTAATTCTTATTTATAACAATTTGTTGACAGGAAGAGATGTTCCATCTCTATGGCTTTTTCCAGTTTTTTTCTTTTTTATTCTTTTCTTCTTCCTCTCAAAAGTAGCTTACTAGAAAATAGAATTTTTTGAGTTCTGGGTTCCTCAGATGTGACAATAGCCTCACTGAGGATTGGCTTGGGGAGACCTCAATTGTGTTCTTTTAAAGTAGATTGTTAGGGGGCAGCTGGGTGGCTCAGTAGTTTGAGAGCCAGACTTAGAGACAGGAAGTCCTAGATTCAAATCTGGTCTCAGACACTTCCTAGCTGTGTGACCCTGGACAAGTCACTTAACCCCCATTGCCTACCCTTACCACCCTTCTGCCTTGGAGCCAATTGACTCCAATATGGGAGCTAAGGGTTTTTTTTTTTAAAAAAGAAGTAGATTGTTAAACTATAGAGGTAGGAAAGTAGAAAGCTTTTAATTCAGCCCCAAAGAGTGAGGGATTTGTGCCATTTGAATAGAGATGATGACTTTCCTTTTTATTTGCATTTTCACTTTAAAATTACCCAGTGCTTAGGGTGGAGATCACATTGTTGCTACAGACAGAAGTTTAAAGTAGATTTTTTAAAAAACGAGATCTTTAGAAACAAATTTAAATTAAGTTTTAAAGCATGACCTATAGAGGCATAATGATTAGAATGAGTGGTCACCAAAATTGTAATTAACCCTTAAGTCAGTAAGAAAAAGAAAATAATAGAGAAATATAGAAAGGAGATGAAGAATTTCCTAGCCCAGTGATGGGCAAATTATAGCCCCGGCCAGATGTGGCCCCCTGAAATGTTCTATCCAGCCTGCAGACATTATTCCTAATTTTTTTTTAATTTGAAAAATGTTTAATAAAGATGTTAGAGTCCATTGTTTGAATATGCACATAAAATAAAGTAAATATAAAAGCGTTTGAAATTAACTGTGTTAGTGTACCTCACTTCCTTATTTCTACAATTTTGACTTACTCTAGAATGGGACTTAACCTTTTCTATGTCATGGACTCCTAAGAACAATGTTTTTTAAATGAATAGGATTACAAAGGAAACCAATTATATTGAAGTAAACTTATAAAAATATTTTTCAAAAATAAGTTCACACAACTATATTGTAAAGCAATAATTATCAAAACTATCTGGTCCTGGGTAAGAAATAGAAAGATTGATTAGTTGAACAGAGCAGACATTCAACAAAGAGAAGAAAAGATTATAGTATCCTTATACTTGACTTACTATTTGGTAAAAAATACGGAGATAATTGAAAAGTAGTTTGGAAGAAACTAGATATAGACTAATATCTTAGTACTATTCATTAAGATAAAAATGGATACATGACCTGGACATAAAGAGAGATATCATAAGCTAATGAGAAGAATATTAGCTAATATTACTTATTGGATTTATGATAGGAGAGGAATTTATGAATAATCAAGAGAAAGAGAGCCTTGTTAGATGTAATGATTACATGAAATTAAAAAGGTTCTGTACAAATAAAACTAATGTAGCCAAGATTAGAAGGAAAGCAGAAAATGGTAGGGAGAGGGAGATATTTTAAAGACAGTTTCTCAGTTAGACATCTCATACCTAAAACGGAGAATTTTGTCAAATTTGTAAAAATAAGAACCATCTTCAATTTATAAATGGTCAAAAGATATGATCAGATAGTTTTTGGATGAAGAAATCAAAACCATATATAGGCATTTGAAAAAAATGTTCTAAATCATTACTGATTAGAGAAATACAAATCAAAAGAATTCTGAGATACCATTTCACATCCATCAGGTTAGCTAAAATATGAAAGGGCAAAATCACAAATGTTGGAGGGGATGTAGGAAAATGGAGACACACATACATTGTTGGCAGAACTGTGAATTTATTCATTTTGGAGAGAAATTTGGAGTTATGCCCAGAATTATAAAACTGTGTGTTGCCTTAGACCCAGCAGTATCCCTATAGTATCTGTTTCCCAAGGAGATCAGGGAAAAAAGGAAAAGAAATCTAGGTTCTGAAATATTCTTATCAGTTCTCTTTGTAATGGCAAAGAACTGGAAGTCAAGGGGATCCATCAATTGGGGAATGGCTGAACAAGCTGTGGCATATTATTATGATGTAATACTACTGCAACATAAGAAATGATGAGTAGGAGAATTAAAAAAAAACAACTTGGAAAGACCTACAGAAAATTATGAAGAGTGAAACAAGTAGAGCCAAGAAAATAATACATGTAGCTACAGAATTAATATTTGAAGAATAATTTGTAAATGTCCACCTCCATAGAAAGAACTGACAAATAAAAACACAAAAAGGGCATAATTTATATATACATTTTTTGTTGTTTTGGGGTGACAACATGGTGCAGGGAGGGAAGGGAGAAAGTGTGATACCTGGGAATTTTAATGTAACCAACAAAGTAATTTCTGAAAAATTTAAGAAAGAGAAAAAAATATATTCATAGACCTCAAGTTAAGAAACCCTGCTAGAAAATCGTTATTCTCAATGCATTTTGCTTTATGGGCATATATGGCTTTGTCAGTATATCCACATTACAGTGGAACTGAATTCTACAAACATTAACTAAACATATCTTCAAGAATATATACGTGTTACAATTAAAATTATCTCGATAGGCTGATTTGGGGGTAAGAATATAAGTTTATTTAATATATCAGGTTCATTGGTTAGGCCAGCATCATAGTCAATAAAGTGATATAGGTCTTCATGCCTGTCTCATGACCAGGGATGACAGAGCTGAGTCAGTCAGCTTAATAAATAGATGTTTAGGAGTTCACTATTCAGCCCCTCCCTTGACCATCCCAAGACATCTTGAATTGGTGACAGATTATTAAGAGGTGGTCCATTAACTTACCTCCCCCTCCCCCATTCTGTATGCCTAGGCTGGTCACTCACACAGGAAAAGAACCTTCTCCCCCTTATTTATTAGCCAAATTCTGTTAAAAAGGAAGACATTTCTCAGGATTCCCAAGGACAAAGAAAATGCAAGAAACAGTAGCCTGGATGGTATCTCTGACCCAGATCCCAGACACAGGAATACACAGTCATTCTCCCTAATAGACAAGAATTAATACACAGTAGATGAAAAGTAATTTCTCACAAAGGAAAGGACATAAAACGTATTTATTAAGTTCCAACTATGTTCCAAGCAACGTGCTAAGTATTTTATATATCATCTTATTTGATCCTCACAAAAACCCTGAAAGGAAGGTACTATTATTATTATCCCCATTCTACAGTTGAGGAAACTGAGGCAAACACATTAACTCATTTGTACAGGAACACATCTCTCTTAAGTGTCTGAGGGCACACTTGAACTCGGGTCTTCCTGACTCCAGGGCCAGCCCTCTGGGCACAGTTAAGCAAGACCTGCATGGCTCTCTGGTCCTTCTCCTTTTCTAATCCATTTTCCTCTTCTGATGCCAAATGCTCACTCCACTTTGTATCAGATTCCAGGCATCTTTTATATCCTGTTGCCCTTCCACATTCTTTTCGTACTCTTTGGTGTACCATACCTTCACTTAAAACCCTGTATTTCCGAGTGGGGTAGTGGGCCAGCCACACAGCAAGCCCACACCACCTCCCACAGTCTTGCTTCCTCATTATTCCTAATCTGACAAATGCAATGAGTAGGATACAATACAATGAAACTTTGAAAGAGTTTCCTTAGAAACAGACTGACAGATGAGCATTTCCTTTCCTTCGGCCCCCTCTTTAAAGTTTGCCCATCACTGCTCTAGAGTGATTTTAAGTGGAGTTTCTCTTTCTCCTTCTTGCTGCTGAGTTGTGTTGGAAACATAGAAATGGTGATGATTTATATGATTTATAAAGCTGAAAAGGAGAAGTTGGGTAAACAAAAACAGGACAGGGAGAAAGGGGCACTTATTTTAGCTCCTCTCTTAACAAATGCAATTAAGGAAATCATGGACCATTTGAGAGAAGTGGCATGGATGCTGGCAGACAGAGGGTCAATATAATGCTATTTCTGTGGCAAGCAAGGCCATGTAGCTTTGAATTATAGAAGAATCAAGATAATAGGAACAGAAATTGGAGGATTAACAATAATAGAACCTCCAGCATGTTTAATTCTAATTGGGTGAATCACAACCCAAACCATAATACCCTTCAAGGAATATGTAGTCACTGTGGGAGACCTCAGAGAAATGACCAGAGATATGGCCAAAGGAATTGGGATTTCTGAGGGCACAAGGAAGGGGAAGGGACCGCAAGGAGTCTAGAGGTGAAGTTTTCTCCTTTTCAGACTCTGATGTCTTGATAATGCTAATGATTTCAGTCTGCTCCCCTCCCCGCCAGTGAAGAGCTTCAGGTGACACAACTGTACATGCAGATCTATACCCAGAAGACAAGGTGTATGTAAAGAATTTTCAGTGCACTAGAGGAACTCGGTGTGCTTGAGAAGGCTCTTTCCAAGTATTGCTAACTGCCATCAAAACTGGAGAAAAAGACTCTTGGATTCACTGTTCTCATGTAAAAGAGGTACCATTTACTGATGCTGAATAACTGTATCCTGTCATATGCATTGCATTTTACTGCATTTTTGTTTTTTGGATTTGGTTTTGGGGGGGTTCCGGGTTAAGATGGTGGCAGAGTAAGAAGCAGCTCTTAACCTCTCCTGACCGAAACACACAAGACTCCTCAAGGGGACATAAAAACAAGTCCAGGCGAACGGAGGAACCCCACAACAGGGTGCAGCGTGGAAGGTACGTGGAATCGGGACATTTCCATGCTATAAAGGGGTGAAACAGCTCTCACTAAATCGGGGCTGAGCAATCACCCTCCCCAACCCCTCCACACACACCACCTATAGTGCCGAAGCCAGCTAAAAAGAAATAGAGCAAGTTTGGGGCACCCATCGAGTCATTGGCAGCTCCGGGGCCTGTTCCTGAGAGCAGCAAGATTCAGGACCCCAAAAAGCTAAAGAATGCACACGAACTCTGAGTGCAGACACGGAGCATAGGTGCAGGCGGAGGCACGGGTGGAGGCAGACACAGCCGCGAGCTAAGGCTCTGAAAACCTGAGTGGGGAACAGTGCAGACGGGTATACAACTGTGGAAGCAGCGCCCTGAGACTTGTAAAGGAGCCTCCGGCAGAGGATCAAGCAAGGGGGTCCACCAGGGGGCTTGACCTTGGAAAAAACCAGAATTCAGACCTCAGGAGCCAAAAGACCGCAGACAGTAGCTGAGCTCAAGGATAAAGCTGAGAAGCTGCTGGGCTAATGATGGCTACCCAGTCTCAGGAAGTTCAGAAGAGAAAGACTGACAACAAGAAAAAGAAGTCTTTAACACTCGACAACTTTTACACAGAGAAAATCCAGACAACCGAGCAAACAGAGGAGGAGAACAAACAAGCATCCGGACCCTCCTCAAATAAGGAAAACGGGTCACAAGCTATGGAAGAGTTCAAAACTGAGATTTTGAGGAAGATGGAAGAGATCTGGCAAGAAAATAACAGTTTAAAAGGATTTGGTTTTGCCTTCATTCTTATTCTTATCTTTGTGGGCCCAGGAAGTTTATAAGTTAATCTCACCCAGGTTATTCTGTTTAAAAAAAAGTTATCTTCAGGTAATATGTTTTGGTTATTAGCTATAAGCCACGTTTCATTTTCCTCATTTGTACCTTCTTCCCATATGTGTAAAGGGAACCCCTTCCTCCCCAGATCATGAACTTTCTGCTTGTCTGAGCCAGCCCATTAGTGACCTGGGACTAGGGGTTACGGGTCCAGGTCAAAGAGACTTTGATTGGTTTCTGAGATGTGGTAGACCGGTGCAGAGGGAAAGGATTTGAATTGGAGAAGGACTATATAAAAATGAGACTGTAGAGGAGGCTGGGCTCTTCTCTGGAGGTCTTTGGCTGGGGCCTGTCTGCAGTTTGGTGTTGGTGGCTAGGGCAGAAGACACTCACATGGGCTGGTAAGATTAGGGTGGCAGGTGAGGAAATATTTTTTTTTCTATTTCCTTCCCTCCTTATTTCTTTCTTAGACTATGTTTATATTAAAATTAAATTGTTAAAAGCTACTATCATCCTTGTGACTTAAGGATTAATTATTTTATAAATGGTGACCACAATAGTCTTTTTTAAAACCAATATTATATTTCCAAACAAATTTCTAAATTTTATATTTGGAATAATTTAGTATATTCATTTGGTATATTATTAATTTTTCAATATTACACATAACTGGACTAGGGATAATGTTATCATAAAAGTTCATAGCCAAATGGGACATATGCTTTTCCAGGGCAAGGCCATTGGGACCTTATGGATATTGGATCTATCACCAGATCTATTGAAGCTCTGTTTTGTGCAGTCCATTTGAATGAAACTTTGCTACAATTCATTCCCCAGGAGGAATATGTTACCAAAAAAAGCCTTTTGCCCCCTTTGCTTTTGTTATATGTCACATAATGACAGATAGACTCCATCTAACTGGTCACAACCTCTATCTTTGAGAAATTTAAAGAGTTGAAAATTTCAGTTGATTTCTCTCTCTCTCTCTCTCTCTCTCTCTCTCTCTCTCTCTCTCTCTCTCTCT
>NW_025393963.1:0-12468 GCF_016433145.1 Gracilinanus agilis
TGGGGAAGGGAAGATGGCGGGAAGACAGAAGAGGAAGAAATTGGGGATAGCGAGGAAAAGAGGAGGGGAAAGTGAGGACAGGGGCAGACAGAAGAGGATTATTAAAACAGGAGAGGTGGGATTATTAAAACAGAAGAGAAAGGAGGTGGGAAGGGCGAGTAAAGAAGGATAATGAGAAATGATGGAGGAAATTAAAGGCAGGAATGGGGAGGAGGACGGAAGAGAAGAGGAAGAAGGGGAAGCAAAGAAGTGAGGATTCAGGTGTAGAAGAGAGAATCCGTGAGGGGGAAGGAAAAAGGGAAAGGGGACTTGCAAAAGAACGGGAAGTGAGATCTGTCATTTAGGAAACATGAGTGGAATGTTAATGAAATGTTTGGAGAGATGAAGATGAGCCTTTCTTCGCGAAACTTTAAAATTTTAATTGTTACAATTAAAAAAAAATTAAGAACCTATCTCCTTGGTAACCCAAGCCAGATGCCGCCTTACCTTCCTATAACAACATTCGCTTTGGGGAAAAAAACCGCTTTCCTCTTGGCACCCCATAGCGAAGTGGTACAAGGACCGATTGGTACCTGGGGAAAATGTTCCTTAGCGGTGGGTAGCTCCCGGCTTGCTAGGGGAAGTCCCTGGTGTGTCTCCTGGCGAGGTTTGGGGCATTCTCGCTGCGCAGAGTAGGAGTTCGGTCAGTCACTCGGGCAGCAATAAGCATTTATTAAGCACCTACTAGGTGTCGTGCTGTGCGTTGAGTTCTGGGGATATAAAAATGGGAGAAGACAAGCCGTGTGCTCAAGGAACTCACAATCTTAAGAGGAAGCTGACATGTAAAAACCTGAGTGCAAACAGTATTCAAAAGGGATGCACGGAATGGGGTGGGGAGAGTCATTCATTCATTCATTCCATCTTCTGTCCAAAAGAATTCTTTGGCTTTTGTTCTAGAGCTTTAATTCCTGTATAATGAAAAATAATTGTGGCATCCTCAATCTGGTGGCAAAGGGAGAGGCCAGAAGGAGGATGCTCAGGCAGGGTCTTAGGCCAAAGGGATTTCTTTGGATGGCTACCCCGTGGGTCCAGGGCCCTCACCACTGCAGCATCGCTTTATCCTGAGGGTGCATTCGCCCGGGGTCACCCACAGAGGGGTCCATCACAGACAAGTAAAACAGAGCAGGAAACTGAATATTTCAGTGACATCATCTGAGAGTATAAACAGCATTTCACAATAGAAGCAGCCCCAGCAATCTCCTCTATATTTCAAGTGGGAAAATGTCTTCTCTTCTGCTTATCCAGGCCCCCCCTCAACTGGGGAAAAAGAAACAAAAAAAGAGAGAAAGAGAAAAAGACAGAGACAGGGACAGATAGAAAGACAGAGATATAGAGACAAAGCTGGAAAGAGACAGAGAGAGAGAGGGAGAGGCAGAGAGAGAAAGAGAGCAAGATGGAGATAGACTGAGCAAAACAGGAGAAGGAGGGAGGGAGAGATGATGGTAATGATGATGAAAAGAGGGAGAGTAAAAGATGGATAAATACATAGATAGGAAAATAGATGGGGAATGAGAGATAGACACAAGGAAAGAGAAGAGAAAGAAGAAGGAATGCTGCTGCTGCTGCTGCTGCTGCTGCTGCTGCTGCTGCTGCTGCTGATGATGATGATGATGATGATGATGATGATGATGATGGAGGGAGAGAGAGTGAAAGGTGGATGAGTATATAGGAAGACAGATAAAAACATTAGGTAGGGACAAAGAGAGGAGAAGATAGAGAGGAAAGAAGGAAGCGGAGGAGGGAAGGAGGGATAATGATGATGGTGATGGTAATGATAATGAGAGAGAGCAAAAGATGGATGTATAGATGGAGAAATGCAGACAGTTACGAAGAAATAAACAATAAGGGGGGGTAGTTAGGTAACTTAATTGATCGGGTGCCAAGCATAGAGACAGAAGGGCCTGGGTTCAAATTTGAGCTTACCTACATTCTGGCCCTATGACTCTAGGCAAGTCACTTAATCCCCATTGCTCTGCCACTTATGGATCTTCTGCCTTGGAAGCAATATACTGTATTGATTCTGAGATGGAAAGTAAAGGCTTAAAAAAGCAAATAGATGATGGAATGAGAGCAATAGATGGATAGATAGATGGAAAAGGGGGGTGGGGAGAGAATCCTTGTAACAAATCTGTACACAAGGAAGACAAATTCCTTCAATGGCTATATACTAATAAATTTATCTCATTATGAATCCTAAAGCTGTCACTGTGGAGATCTATTTATCATCTCCAGATAATGTGATAAGGACTGCTTAGTTGATAAGAAAGTAACAGGACTTGGGAGATGATCTTGACTGTTAACTCCTAGCTGCTTCTTAGAAGTGCCATTGAGTCACAAGTTTATTATATATGAAAATTCAAACTCCCTTTCACCCACAGAGAAAGTTCCTCACAACTACACAGAGCTGTATTTTTAACATAGACAAAACAAAAGACTTTAGAAGCTTCAAGGTGTAGATAAGAACCAGGCTGGACTTTCAGCTACATGATAATCAGCAAGCTAAGTCTGAGAATACTTTTATCAGGGGCAAAATACCCCTGCTAAACTAAGGTTTTGGCCTTGGCTTGCCAAGCAGTTGCATTTCTGACCAAAGGGGAAGAATGTTGACCTCTTGACTACTGGTTTGCTAAGAGCTTAAACCTTTCCAATAAGGCCACAATACTTTGCAACAAGAAAAGGCGTGGATCACAAAAGGAGTCAAAAGAGGAGTCTCAGATTTTTATCTGTTCAAGACTTTGTTTCTCTTATTGGACTCCCACATGTGTAGTGCAGAGGTACAATGAACCCTGCAAAATGCTAACTGCAGAATTTCTGGCAGTTAAGAGGGCTTAGAACCCTGACTAAGGGCAGTTGATCCCTGAGGTTTGGACAGAGCAGAGGGGGCAACTGAGCTCGGCCTTCGGGCTGAAACTTGGCCTTGAATCTGTGCTTTTCTCTTGAGATTTTGTAGCTTAGCTAATTCCACTGGATCTCCCTGACCTTCCCTATTTCATTCCCCGTTTCTTTTCCTGATTTCCTGTGGGTTTTGGGAGAAGGGTGGATTTTGGGTGATAGCAATCAAACTTTGAAGACTTAGTTTTCCCCATAGACAAGTAGGGCTTACCCTTGATACAAACTATCTCCTGATTCATTGTCTAATACTTCCCTAACCTTAAAGGCAACAAACCCTCCCAGGGCTGAGTGAGAGCAGGCTCTTTCTCAGTCCACACCATTCCTGTGTCCCTCCCCTACCTGGAGCTTCTCCCTAGACAGTTGTTAGAGAAACCTTGTATCCCTCTGTCCTTCATAATCAACCCTGAAACTTAATAAACCCTGTTGTTATTATATCAACCCTTTTGCTAAATCATTGGTTGAACGATAAAAGAGGGTTAAGGAGACAAAGGAATTGTTTCTCTTTGGTTCCTGAGGGAAACTGGAGGCTTCCATCATGGAGGAAGTGGTGATCTCTATACTTCCTCTGAGAAGCCCTTCTATTTCACAGACAGGGAAGAGCCTGGAGACTGTGTCTTTGTGAACTTGAGAAACTGACTAGAAAGCCCTCTAGTCAGTTTCAAACCATTTCTGGCTGGCCCCAACCTTTGTCTGTAGAAGTGCCCTTCCTGCCTGGACGGGTTCAGCCTGTTTTCCTTCAGTGTCTCTGTCTCAAGCCTGTGTACCCAATCTGTGTCTCCCTGTTGCAGCTGCCTGCGCAATTACCTCATCCTCTCCCCTTGCCGCTCATTATGCTTCATCGTCCTATATTTCCCTAAACTCAGCCATTCCCTTACAACTCTCCTACCACCTCAATCTACTACCTCCACTATTGCACCCTCCTTTCCCACTTACTGACCTAGGGACCCACAAACCCCATCCACTTGCTTTATTCCCTTCTTACACATGTTACCTCTCTCATGTTATTTTTACAGTGTTATGATATAAAATTATTCTCTTCTTATGCTCATTTCCTTCCAATCAGTTTATAAAAGTCTTCATAAAGGTCTTCAAAATTGATCATTTTTATAACATTAATGTTAAAGTATAAATTATTTTTCTGCTTCTGCTCATTTCACTCTATGTCATTTCACTTTTAGGTCTTTTTGAAATCATCTATTTCCTCCTTTCTTACATACACAGTAGTACTCCTTCACATTGATATACCACAAAGTCTTTAGCCATTTCTCACTTAATGGACATTGCATTAATTTCATTCTTTGTTTGTTACCACAAAAAAAGCTACTATAAATATTTGGGTATGAAAAAGACCTTTCCCTCTTTCTTAGATTTCTTTTGAGTCTAGGCCTAGCAATGGAATAGCTGGATGGCAGGCAATGTTTTGAAAATTTTTCTGTTAAATTCCAAATTTTCTATCTAGAATGATTGTATGGGTCCACCAGCAGTGATGGACCAGCCTGCCCAACATATATCATTTTGGAGTCATCTTTGCCACTTTTCAGAAGGTAGAATCTCCTCACAATTGCTTTAATTTGCATTTCTCTAAATAGTAGTGACTTGGAATATTTTTTAATATACTTGTTAGCCTGGGTTTCTTCCCTAGACAACAAACTGTCTATTCATACCCTTAAACCATTTATCAATTGAAGAATGCTTCTTTTTCTTATAAATTTTAAGTAATTCCTTGTATAGTTTAGCAATGAGACATTTATTGCAGAAACTTATTGCAAATGCTTTCTCCCAATTAATTGTTTCCTTTTCATCTTAGTGTCAGTCAATTGATTTGTACAAAATCTTTTAAAATTTGATATAACCAAAATTATCCATTTTATATTCTGGTATCTTTTCTTTTCTGTGTTTGTTAATGATCTTTTCTCCTACCCATCAGTCTGTTTCTCTAATTCTATATCTAGGCCATGGACCCATTTGGAGCTGATCTTTTGTGGACTGAGAGGCAGGATTAAAGATGGAAGGACCTTTATATAAGGTGTGAAACATAGGTTTAAAATCTAATTTCTTCTATATTTCTGTCAATGTTTCCAGCTGCTTTTGTCAGATAGTGAGTTTCTACTCAAGTACCTGGGGTCTTTGGGTTTGTGGGTTTCAAAATTAATATCCAATATTCTAAGTATTATATTTAATAAGATTTATTTATTATAACCTTAATAAAAAAGCTAGAGTAAAAAACTACCTTTCTCAGCCTGCACACAGGAAAAAAAAAGGAGCAAGAGACAAGAGCCTCAGAACTTAATAAACAATTATGTGAGCAAATATAGGGGGGCAGGGAAAAGGATGCTGGGACATGAAAGGAATTCTGGGGAGCATAGTCCAAAGGTTCAAGAATTTCTAACTCTTCAGGTTTATCCAATATACAGACTACTAGGTACAATTTCTTCTGTTATGCTGTGTGCCTAATCTGTACCCCAGGCATTGCTAGGTCCCTTAACTGGAAATAATTTCATTTTAAAATTTCTTTTCATTATTTCTCTCAACATTTTGGACATTTCCCCCTCTTACTATGACTTTCATTATTTTTCTAGTTTGATTGTTATCACATTGAATAAGTAAATTGATTTAGGTACTATTGTCATTGTTATTAAATTGGCTCCTCCTATCCATGAGGAATTAACTTTTTTCCAATGACTTTGGTCTATTTTTCTGAAAGTTCTTTGTAGTTCTAGTTATGTAGTTCTTTTGTGTATATGGAAAGTAGACCACTTTCAGGTAGTAAATGCATTTTGTAGTCATTTAAATAGAATTTGTCTTTTTTATTTCTTCCAACTGGTTTTATCGATGTCATAGAAATTCTGATGATTCATGCAGGAATTTAATGAATGTTTGTTGACTTAAGTGAAAATGAATGGGATGGTTAAGCTGCACACTTGGGGTGGCTCTGAATGTCCTTGGGAGGCCTTATTGTTTTCTCTGAAGTTTATGTTAAAAGGCAAATTGAATGTGATTTCTATTATCCGCAGCAGAGTATAGCAGAAAGCCACATTTTATACCAGTCATGATGCTGAGAACTTACTATTTGAATAGTTCTTGATGGATAACGGGCTGGGTTGGATTCTAGACCACAAGTATTTATTAGGTGTACTGCTATGCATGGCACTGGGTTCTGAAGGTAAAAGTAGAAAGAATGAGACAATTCTTACTGAAAGTGAACTTGCATTCTGTTGGGGATGACAACAAGCACATAAGAAAAATATAAAACTCAAGTGTAAAGTCTATATAGGAAATGATATAGAACATGGAGCAGGGGATGGGTGGGGAGGAGGCTAGATGGCTTAGGAGATGGAGAGCTTCATCTAGAGACAGTAGACCTCAGGTTCAAATGTGGCCTCAGATGTGTTCTAGGTGTGTGACTCTGGGACTTATACCAAGCTCTTACCCCTCTTCTGCCTTGGAACCAGTAGTTTCCTAGTCAGAAGGGAAGGATATAAAAGAAAGTAAAAGATAGACAAGGGAGTTAAATACCCAGGAATTTTGGAGGGAGGGCACCAGCACTGGGACCTGAAAAGGCTTCTCACAGAAGATGGGATTCAGCCCTTCTTAAGTGAAAATGGAAAGAATATGAGGGACAATTCTGGAGGAATCCAGAAGAGCACTATGAACTGATGAATAGTGAAGTGAGCAGAAGTAAAGCAAAACATGAATATCAAGAAATCAAAATTTGGGAAGAGACCTCTGGGAAGGAGAAGCAGCCTGCTGGCCCCTCTCTCAGTTGCTTTAGTCTACTATAGACTCAGACAGAAATGTTCTTGCCACTAAAATCCTGGCCCTCTCAAATGGTTCATAAATGACTTTCTCAATGGAAATGACATTAAAGAAGAGGCATTGATGCCCATTTTTCTGCTGTTCCCTAAGGGCTGTGGGCCCTTCCCTCTGACTTGTATTTGAAACTATCCAAATGAGCTGACTCAGTGATTCCAATGTGAGCTCCTTGAGAGGAGGCAATGTCTTACTTCTTTTTTTTTCTATCATCAGCACACAGTTAGTGCTAAACAAATGCTTCTTTCATTCATTCATCACCTTCTTGGCAAATTACAGAGAGTTAACTGCAAGGAGCACTAGGATGCTAAATTATTTGTGTAGGGTGGAATAGCTTGTCTGTGTTAGGAGTTCTTAGACTCCAGTCTTCCAGGCTCTCTATCAACTACACCTGACTCAAATAGAAAGGGAGACACAAATCCCTTCATAAGGATCCCTGCAGGCTGTATATTTACTTAGTTTTCAATGTAATGCCAACTTTATTATATTTTTATGTTTTAATCTGCTTTGTGCTAAACTCAGAAGTGTTGTTATATTCACCTGTCAAGTGTGACAGCTCTAGGCAACACCTTCACCTCTCATATTCTTACACTAGAGGGAGGAAAAGGTAGACACAAATATTTCTAGAAATTCTGATTTAAAGCCTATTTGATACTAAACTAGACAATTCTAAATTGTAGATATTTCTTTTCATTCAGGCACATAGAGTGGACATGACAAAATCACATGTCCAATTTTGTAAAAGTATAGTTTACAAATTATGCTTGTCCCATAATCAACAGTCTTTGAATAATGTCTGATTTCAACCCAAAGTGATAAAAGAAAGGATACAGAAGGAAAAAGTATTGATAGGATTTTTTTAATAGTAGCAAAAAAACTGGAAAACAAGGCCCTCCTTATCTACTGATGAGTGACTAAAAAAAATGATGGCAGATGAATGTAATAGAATAAACACAGTTTTCCAAGTAAGCTGGGAAGACCACCAGGAATTGATGATGATTGAAGTAAGCAGAAGTAGGAACAAAGTGTTTACCATAACAACATCCTAAAGAAATCCAGCTTTCAAAGTTGATAAAGCCCTGAGCAAGGCAGTGATAAAGCACAATTCCTGAGGCCTGAAGAGGGAGCATGCCATTCTCCTCCTACTGCTGCTTCTACAGAGCTGACAGTGTGATCTGTCAGAATGAGGCCCATGACTGATTCCACAGAGGAATTCTCCCTTGGCTGAGGAAGCTGGGCTTAGCCTACAGACACACACTTGAAGAGGGAAGTTGTGATTGACTGATGGACTCTGCCCCAAGAACATTATCCCTGCTGGAACAATTTTTTCTCCTGGTGAGGATAAACTGATTTCCCAAGATTTATAAAGCAAACCCTCATGATTTCTCCCTCCTCTGCCCAGCACATATCCATACAACCCAAGCGATATTTGAAATAGGAACAAATTATTTCTGAGTCTTGTGACTCTGACCTATGGCACACATTCACAATGCTATAATTTAGTAACTATATGACCTTGGGTCTATCACAGTTTTTTTTGGGTTCCTTCTTCATTTCTAAAGTGAAAGGATTAAACTATATAGCATTGGAAATGTCTTCCCATTCTAAATATTCTTCTTCTTCTTCTTTTTTTTTTTTAACCCTTAACTTTGGTCTCAGTATCAATGGTAGGGCCAGGCAGTCAGGATGAAGGGACTTGCCCAGAATCACACAGCTAGGAAGTATCAGAGACTGAATATGAACCCAGGACTTCCCATCTCTAGGTCTGGTGCACTCTCCACTAATACCTGCCTGCCTCCCAATTCTAAATCTTTGTATTGGATTTTATCATTATATAGTGGTGGTGGTGGGGGGGGCATTATTTTTAGTGGCTTTTACTCTCTACTTTTTTTGGTTTCCATGGAATGTTTTCCTGAGGTAGGAATTAAGTGGTCAAAAGAAAAAATCTGGGTACAGAGGAGAAGCAACAGATGTGATCTATAGAATGGGGGAGGGGGGGTTCCCTTCTCTACCTTTCAGACTACTTATAGTCTGGGTCTGAACAGGGTTGTAAGCCCAGACCAAGATCAACGGGAGAAGGCTGGGAAGGGGCAATTCCAGATAAAGCAGGGTAGAAATGACCTGGGTTCACCATGTTGCACTTGCAAAGCAGGGGCTGTGCCTTGATCTGCTCATCCCAACCCCAGGACACTGCCCTGCCTCCCCCAAGGCTCCTTCTCTTTGCTCCAGGAAGGAAAGCACATCTGATGATGTTCACTCATAAATGTATGTATGAGGTGTGACTCCTTGAGGGGTCTGCTGAGCCCTACCTTCATTTCAGAGTTGGGGGAACCTTAGATGTGAAATAGTTCATGAATGAAGTGAAGTCTTCACTGGTGTGGCTAAACTGTCCCAACTTCTCCTTGTGAAACACTTATTAAAGTGAGAGCTCACTAGGGAAGAGACTGGCCCCTTTGGAAATGGAGATGCTGTAAAACCAGAAATGATGGAGAACAAATGATTTTTAAAGGATGATTATTAAACAGTGATGGGCTTCTATCCTTGGTGTAATGGCCCTTACTCAGTTGGAAGCAGAGACAAACCAACAATTGCTTTTCATAGTTTATTGTCGTTTTCTGAATAAATAATAGAAACGTCTTTGATAAAAATGATTCCAAGGGGCAAATAAGAAAGTAGATACAAGTCACTGTCATGGAAGAGGGGGCTGAAGGGACAGTCCTCTTCAGCTTGTCCCAAAGAAAAGAGAAGAGAAGAGTTCTCAGGAAAAGTCAAAGAAAGGGTGGCTGGGCCTGGGGAGGGAGCTGGTAGGAAGAGAGCTGCCCGGTGACAGCAGTTGGGGAAAGAGCAGCGTCCTGGGGGCTCGAACAGCATTTGGGCTTCCAGGCTAGCCAAGGTCCCTTAATCCACCTCTTCGATGGTGGGTCCAGAGGTGGGATTGGCATGTCTGGCCTGGGCCCCACAGCTGCTCCCTCCCTGTGAAGCCGGTGACTGGTAGAGCTGGGCGATGATGGGGTGGCACAGGCGCTCCAGCTCCCTCCTGCGGTGTTCATACTCGTCCTTGTCTGCCAGCTGGTTGGCGTCCAGCCAGGAGAGGACTTCCTGGCACTTGTCCAGCACCCTCCTCTTGTCTTCCTCCTTGATCTTGTCTCGGAGAGACTCGTCTTGCACGGAGCTCTTCACGTGGAAGGCATAAGCCTCCAGGGCGTTCTTGGCAGCCACCCGGTCCCTCTGAGCCTCATCTTCAGCCTTGTACTTCTCGGCCTCTTGCAGCATCCTCTGCACCTGCGCCTTGCTCAGCCGGCCCTTGTCGTTGGTGATGGTGATGCGGTTGGCCTTGCCGGTGCTCTTGTCCGTGGCGGAGACGTTCAGGATGCCGTTGGCATCGAGGTCGAAGGCCACCTCCACGCGGGGGACCCCGCGGGGTGCGGGAGGGATCCCCCCCAGCTCAAAGGTGCCCAGCAAGTTATTGTCTCGGGTCATGGCCCTCTCCCCTTCGTAGACCTGGATCAGGACCCCGGGCTGGTTGTCCGAATAAGTCGTGAAGGTCTGCGTCTGCCTGGTGGGGATGGTGGAGTTCCTCTTGATGAGCGGCGTCATCACCCCGCCCGCGGTCTCCAGGCCCAGGGACAGCGGGGTCACGTCGAGGAGCAGGAGGTCCTGCACCTTGTCCGAGCAGTCTCCCATCAGCACGGCCGCCTGCACGGCGGCCCCGTAGGCCACGGCCTCGTCAGGGTTGATGCTCTTGTTCAGCTCCTTGCCATCGAAGAAGTCCTGCAGCAGCTTCTGGACTTTAGGGATCCGCGTGGAGCCCCCCACCAGCACCACGTCGTGGATCTGGCTCTTGTCCATCTTGGCGTCGCTCAGGGCTTTCTGCACGGGCTCCAGGGTTCCGCGGAAGAGGTCTGAGCAGAGCTCCTCGAAGCGAGCGCGGGTGATGGTGGTGTAGAAGTCGGTGCCCTCGTGCAGGGAATCGATCTCCAGGCTGGCCTGGCTGCTGGATGACAGGGTGCGCTTGGCCCGTTCGCAGGCGGTGCGGAGCCTCCTGAGGGCGCGCTTGTTCCGGCTTATGTCCTTCCTGAACTTGCGCTTAAACTCTTCCACGAAGTGGTTCACCAGGCGGTTGTCAAAGTCCTCCCCGCCCAGGTGGGTGTCCCCGGCCGTGGCCTTCACCTCAAAAACGCCCCCGTCGATGGTGAGGATGGACACGTCGAAGGTGCCTCCCCCCAGGTCGAAGATGAGCACGTTCCTCTCCCGTGAGGAGCCGGCCCTGTCCAGCCCGTAGGCGATGGCTGCCGCCGTGGGCTCGTTGATGATCCGCAGCACGTGGAGGCCGGCTATGGCCCCCGCATCCTTGGTGGCCTGCCTCTGGGCGTCATTGAAGTAGGCGGGCACCGTGATGACAGCGCTGCTGACCGGCTGGCCCAGGTACGCCTCGGCCGTCTCCTTCATCTTGCTCAGCACCATGGACGAGATCTCCTCCGGGTAGAAGGCCTTGCTCTCCCCCTTGTAGGACACTCGCACCTGGGGCTTCCCGGCCTCGCTGACCACCTGGAACGGCCAGTGCTTCATGTCTGCCTGCACCACGCTGTCCGAGAACTTGCGGCCGATCAGCCGCTTGGCATCGAACACGGTGTTCTGGGGGTTCATGGCCACCTGGTTTTTGGCCGCATCCCCGATGAGCCTCTCTGTGTCCGTGAAGGCCACGTAGCTGGGCGTGGTGCGGTTGCCCTGGTCGTTGGCGATGATCTCCACCTTGCCGTGCTGGAACACGCCCACACAGGAGTAGGTGGTGCCCAGGTCGATGCCGATGGCGGGTCCCTTGGGGGCAGACATGACTTCTGGAGGACCTCTTGCCTTCTCTCTCCTCGGGCTGGACGGAAGCGGGGGCTGCAGGAGCGGGGAGACACCAACCTGCTGGAGGTGCTGGAGGTGCTGGGGGTGCTGGAAGTGCTGGGGTGCTGGAGGTGCTGGGGGTGCTGGAGTGCTGGGCCCTCTGGAGTTCTGGATCTCGCTCTGATCTCGGCTCTCGGCTCTCGGTTCTCGGCTTTTGGCTGGTGGCTCGTTCTGCGGAGGTCACGGCTTGTTCGAACTCTCTGTGGATGCTCAGCTGCGCTATGCCAGCGCCAGCTCAAGACCTGCCTTTTATGCCACTGCCCAGACCCGCCTCCTCCCTCCTCCTCCAGCCGGGAACCTTCTGGCGCCTTCCCGAGGAGCCCAGAGCCAGGCCCGTTATTTGAATAACCCAGCCCCTCCGCCTGCATCCGACCAATCAGACCCGGACCTCGACTCCGCTAGCAAGTTCTCCACAGTTCTGGCTCCTGGGGGTGTCCTCTGGCAGGAGGGCGGCGGCTGGGCGGCTGGTGAGTCGCCTATGATGTCACCGAAGCAGGACCTGTTTTTAGGGGTTCGGGAAAGTTCTCCTTTGTTCCTCGGAGTCGGGGAGCAGCGTGAGTCAGACGGAGATGCTCCCGAGGGGGAGTGTCTCAAGAAAGCCAGAGGAGAAATTGACCCCTTTCCCTGAGACTAGTTTGAGACCCGAAATTTCAGCCTTGTCCCTAGTTAGGCATCGGACCCTGGAATTTAGAGTCAGGGTAGCTGTAAGGGTTCTGGGTACCAACCTTGGGAAGAGGTGGGGAGAGACAGGAGAGGAGGAGGAGGAGGAGGAGGAGGTAAAGAGGAGTGGGGAAGGGAAGATGGCGGGAAGACAGAAGAGGAAGAAATTGGGGA
>NW_025393964.1:0-4721 GCF_016433145.1 Gracilinanus agilis
CACAAATCATGCATTTGTCCTTTCTCATTTTTGTTGATGAAAGCATTTAGAGGGTGGCTTAAGGACTGCTTGTTTGCATCCCATATATTTTGGAATACCTGATTGCTTTGAATTTACTTTGATGACATTTTCTGGTTTTGTAATTTTTCTTTAATCTATTCTATTCTGTATCATTAAATTATGTAGTCTCAAACCAATTTTAATTATTTGCTCAAAGTCCCTTCATTGAAAAAATTTATTGCATTTTCTTGAATTAAAATGATTATTAACTTCTTTGTTTCTCCATTTGATATATCAGCTTTGTGGCAAAATGTGTAGAGCAGTGGACCAATAATCAGGAAGATATTTCCATTTAAATCCCTCATTAGACTCTCTTTAGCTATCTGGCCTTGTGAAAATCATTTGACCTTACTAATTTTTTCATCTTTAAAATGGGGAACTATTATTCTAGAAATGCTAGCTATTATTATTTATCACACCTTTGTGTACCATAACAGGATTGTTTTTTGTAAGAGTACTGTGAATTGAGAAATATATGAATTGCTTAAAGTTTCCATTCATTAATCACTAGAGATCTTTCAGCTCTAAATTTCCTAGAGATCTTATCTTTTCCTTAACTTCTTGCTTATTTTATGTTATATTTGCCTAAATTTGAAAGGTGTATACCAAGATCACCAATTACTTTTTACATTTTATTCTTCTACACTTGGTCTTAGTCAAAAGGCTGAGAAGCAATTACATTTTATTTTTCAATTAATAGACTTTTCCTTTTCTCCTTCACACTTAGCCAATTAAAAAATAGGAAAAATATTTTTATCAAAGAAGCAAAATTAAGTAAAACAAATTTAAATGTTGACCATGAATAAAAATGTATGAATAACTCTATATGAATGTTCAGTCACCTCTCTGAGATGCTCCATCATGAATTTTCTAGACTCATAACTGATCCTTTCAATGATCAAAATTATTAAATTTTCAGTTGTTTTTATATTGTTATTATGTCTATTTTTAGCAAATCACATCAGTAACTTAAAATACCCCTACTTACCATTAAATGTGAGAGGTCATGAGTCACTTACTAGAGTAAACTCACATCTCCAAAGTCTACTGCCTCCCCACCCCCTTGGGCATCCTAGGCAAATTAAAAAACTGCCATTGGTTTCTGTGAAGAAGAGGGAATGAGAGGAAGTGACAGGAAGTGATGTGGAAAATAGAAGCATAAAAATGTGTGGATAGGATTTTGTTCCCCAGGACTCTCTTACCCACTATCTCATTTGCATCCTCATGCTGAGTGCAAAGACTGTGTGAATACAGTATGTAGAATATGTACATATGTAGAATAAAGTTCTGCTTGACCCCAACTTTCTCTCTATCTTACTCAGATCTTGACTGCAGAAGCTGGCTTTGAGCCAGGCATGAGAATTTACACATGTGGTCTTATTTTTATTAGATAATTAGGTTTTTATAATTTTATTTCCTTTTTATTCCTTCTACTTCAAGTAATTATTAATAAACTTTATAAAATGAATACTTGGAGTTACTGTTATTGATTTAAATCTTACATTTTGGGTAAACATGAATTCTGGAATTTAAGACCCTTACTCCCATGATGAGAACCAGGGAGTGGCATCTCTGCCCATCCACTTTGCTTTTGCTTTTGCCCTTGGCCAAAATGGATAAGCCTCTTCCTGTTGCATCCTGCCCACACCCATCTGCCTGCTCCCATTTGCCTAAGCTACCATTCCTCACTGCTGCCCCCAAGTACTGGAGATTCCCTGACTCTCCTGCATGGAAGGTGAGAAGCTAAGTAGCTGGGCCCATGCCTCCTGGTCTGGCTATACCCCTCTCCCCCTCCATCTGAGTTTCAAGCATGCAGTAACCACTTAAATTTCCAATGTGGAACTGAAAAGGCTTTTTAGACTAGCACCTCAGCATAGAAATGAGGTGAGAAAGAGATCCTAGGCCCTTCCCACACTGTCCACCCCCACCTACCCCCACCCCTATTAAGCTCACAAGCTGATTTTAAACTAACACAAGGAGGCTTCCACAATCCTGGCTATGAGGGTGGGGAGAAAGCTTTTGCCTTTTCTTTTAGGTAAAGCCTTTCAGATGCCCTCCATTTTTAAAAACTAGCTAAGGGGGGCATGTCTAAGAATAGTATTTAAAACCATGCTGGCAATGACGAAACAGCTTTCTCTCTATTTGAAAAAAGCTTTTGCTGCCAGAGAACTTTACTGAGTTGGAACTGTTCAATACTTCAAAATGACTTTACTTAACACTGTTCTTGAGAAGACTCTTATTCATAGCATATATTCTTCTCAAGAAATATCAACAAAAGGTTACTTTGATTAAACTACAGACTCAAATAGACAGCACTGAGAAACACTTGAGTAATTTCAAAATTCAGAAGGTAGATTCCCCACTATCCAAATACATAGTATTGATTCCAAGATGGAAGGTAAGGGTATTATTTTTTAAAACTCTTACCTTCCTTATTGACTCCAAGGCAGAAGAGTGGTAAAGGCAAGTCAATGGGGGTTAAGTGACTTGCTCAGGGTCACACAGCTAGGAAGTGTCTGGGGCCAGATTTGAACCTAGGACCTCACGTCTCTAGACTTGGTTCTTAATCCACTGAGCTACCCAGCTACCCCTGGAAGTTAAGGGTTGAAAGAAAAAAGACACTATGCACCTTTCACCCTCCAAGATATTGAGAGATTCAAGCAAAATACCCCCTTCCTTTGAAGATAATCCTATTGTGGTTAATAAAAAAAACTTGAAAATATTTATCATACATATGATCCTTCATGTAGGATATAGAAAATTTCTCCCAGCTTTTATGACAGAAAGATAGAAAAATAAAATCATCTCTCTTGTCAATCAGGCCCAGGGTAGGAGAGAAATTCACTAGTCTTGGGAAGACCCAAGATGGTCCCCCAACAATGAGCAAGACTACTTAAAATTATGCCATGCTAGAGAGGCATTACTAACAGCAATGAGAGTTTGTTCTGATAGGCCTGGTACATGGACAATATTAGGCAAAAACAAGAGGAAAATCCCTCCCAGTTTATGGATAGATTTATTGAGCTGGGGGGGTAGCTATATAGAGTGGCTATAGCCTTATTGCAGGAATCTACAAATCAATCATTAACGTGTTTTCTTCTGTAGAAAAAGGGGTCACATAAGGAGAAACCCTAGGAAATGGAATCAGAAAAATAGAAATAACAACTTTACAAATAAAAACAATTACAGAAATAATAATCCAAATGAGGCAATTGATAACTCACACCAACATACTCAAATGGGGTTCATCCTTGCTATACTCAGGGTGAAAATCCCCTTCAGAGTGGGGAATCCCAGAGAATTAACCAAGGATCTTTATGAAGGTGTGAATGGGAGATTAAAGGCTCTGGAATCAGAGCAAAACCTTTGATTTCCCAGACCATGATGTTTTAACACCAGTAACCCTAGTGCATTCTCTTTACCCCCCCCCCCATAATGATGAATCTCATGCTACTCCAAAAGTTAGAAACATGTATTATGATTGCCTCTTAGACACTAGAGCATCAAGGTCCATATTGATGAGTAAACTTGATTCTGATTGCAATTCTACTGGCTCACTAAATGTTATTGGGGTATCAGGGCCACCCCTCAAGGTCCCAACTCTTTCCTCTCAATTGGTGTGTGTGGGATACCTAGCAGGAGAACATTCTTTCATTCTAATTCCTAGTTCCCCTACAAATTTGTTAGGGAGAGATCTTTTATGCAAGCTTATAGCCATAATAACACACTATCCATATGGTTCTATAACACTAAAATTACCTGAGGAATCCTTACATTTGCTGACTGTACTTCCTTCAGACAGTCAGGAAGTGAAGGAGACTCCCACCTTTGAAATCCTAGCAGATATACCTGATTCTCTTTGGGCCACATTGTCTTCCAAAGTCAACCTACTTAAATCAGCTGTACCTGTTCAAATTAAGACAAAAGGTGGTACTCCTCCTTCGATACCTCAGTATCTTCTATCAAAAGATGCAATTGAGGGAATTACCCCAGAGATAGATTGAGTAGTTAAACAAGGAATAATGATTCCATGCAAAACTGAGTATAATGCACTGTAAATACTTTTGCAAGAAGCCATTTTGGACCAGCATGATTGCCAGTTACTAGGTTGGAACACAGAATGCAGAGAGGGCATTTGAGCTGGAATGAGATCAAAAGTCAGTTGAGATGTGCCTATAAAAGGAGGAAAACTTAGAGCATCAGGGTCTTAATTTTGAGATACTAGTTGGAGGAAAGGGTAATCTCAGGATTGTCTCTTAGCTAGGTTACAGATATCTGTTAGGATTAGGTGCCTAAGCTGCTCATAGGTTATTCTGTGTATATCAGCATCCAGCTTTATTCATCTATCAACATTTATAAATCAACATCCATGTACAAATATAAATATAAAAAGAAGATCAATTACAAAAGCAAAATCATCTTGAATTGAGATAAACCATCAAGCAATCAGAGTCAGGCCTCAGGCCTGGCCAGACATTCTGCCAGGAAGGCTTCAGGATATCAACTTCTTTAGAAACCTATTGAAAATTTAGTTTAAATTCAATATATAGATAAGGTTTAGGATTCATCCTTAATCCCTTTTTCCTCATTATTCACCCCCAACCTTTCCTTTACTTTATTTGTCATCACAAAATTAGTTAATATAAAAAATTAATACTGAC
>NW_025393965.1:0-5608 GCF_016433145.1 Gracilinanus agilis
AAAACTTGGGGTTCATCAGATCTCACTAAGCCACAAGTTTGAGGTCTCTAGATTCCACGTTGACAAAGGCAAAAATAAAATTAAAACAATAATAATAAATAAAATATAAAATTAAATGTAAAAATTAAAAAATAAATGTCATTGGAAAGTATTTAATAAAATAAATTAAAATATGTGTTAATTTTCTATTCACCAAACAAAACACTCCCTCTTGGCTCTGGTTATGTTCTCTGGCAGTCCCTCTTTGGATTACATTCTTCTACATCTCCATCTATTCATTGCCCTGGTTTCCTTTAAGTCACAACTAAAATCCCATCNACAAAACACTCCCTCTTGGCTCTGGTTATGTTCTCTGGCAGTCCCTCTTTGGATTACATTCTTCTACATCTCCATCTATTCATTGCCCTGGTTTCCTTTAAGTCACAACTAAAATCCCATCTTCTAAAGTAAGTCTTTCCCAACCTCTCTTAAATTCCAGTGCCTTTCCTCTCTTATTTACATCCCAATTATCCTGTACATATGTATTTGTTTTCTGTCCCCTCCATTAGGTTGTAAGCTCCTTGAAGTTAATTGTACAAAAAATAAAGGCATTCCCCAATTGACAAATGGTCAAGGGACATGAATGGGCAGTTTTCAGATAAGCACATGAAAAGTGTTCTAAATTTCTCATAATTAGAGAAATGCAAATCAAAACAATGCTGAGGTACCACCTCACACCTAGCGGATTGGTCAATATGACAATGAAGGAAAAAAATAAATGTTGGAGGGGTTGGGGCAAAATTGGGACACTAATGCATTGCTGGGGGAGTTATGAATTAATTCAGTCATTCTGGAAGGCAATTTGGAATTATGTGCAATGGGCTCAAAAAAAATTCATATCCTTTGATCTGGCAATACCATTACTAGGCTTATATCCCAAAGTGATAATAAGAAAAAACACCTGTACAAAAATATTCAGTCATACTCTTTGTGGTAGCAAAAAATTGGAAAATGAAGGGTTATCCCTCAATTGGGGAATGACTGAAAAAATTGTGGTATCTGATGGTGATGGAATACTATTCTGCTGTAAGGAATGATGATCTGGAAGATTTCTATATGAACTGGGAAAATCTTAGTGAACTGATGCAGAGTGAAAAGAGCAGAAACTAGGCGAATATTGTACACAGAAAGTAAAACATTGTAGAACAATCCAGTGTAATGGACTTTGCTACTAGTAGCAATGCAATAAGCCAGGACACTTCTGAAGGACTTATGGGAAAGAATGCTAACTACATTGAGAGAAGAACTATGGGAGTAGAAATGTAAAAGAAAAACATTTGACACCACTTATCACGTGTATATATGGGTATGCGATTTGGGGTTTAGACTTTAAAAGTTCACTCTGTAGCAAAAATGAATAATATGGAAATAGGTATCAAGTGATAACACTTGTTCAATCCAGTGGAACTACTTGTCAGCTCTGGGAGGGAGGAGGGAAGAGAAAGAAAATGAATCATGTAAACATGGAAAAATATTTAAAAATTTAAAAAAAATTTAAAGATTGTAAACTTGAGAACAGGGACTATCTTTTGACTCTTTTTGGATTCCCACGATTTGGGCATAGTGCCTGACACATAGCAGTACTTAATAAATGTTCCTTGACTGACTAACATAATATTAATTTTTGGTTTTCTAAGTCAGTATATAGTCCACAGAGATAGGTCCCACTCAAGTTTGACCCCATACTCTAGGCAACTCTTTAAAAATAAGTTTTAGAGAAGGCACCAACCTTCATTGGTAGGGTGAATTTTCACCAATAAAATTACAAATCTGTTCTTTATCTTGCTCTTACTATCTTAGTAAATTCTAAAAGATAGTGGTTGATGTTTAATGGAATAGACACTGGTGGGGGCTCAGGAACAAGAGCATAGAAGTATAGCCCCTCAGAGTTATCCTTAGAACCAAAAGTAGTAGCAGACCCTCCTGGGAATACAATTCCAATAGTGAGTGCAGGAAGTAGTCCCAGAGCTTACTATCTCTTTACTGTTCTATAGAGCAATTGAGCTATTAGTCTTTTATAACACACACACACACACACACACACACACACACACACACACACACCCCACACACACGTCTCTGCTCTATTTTTCCCAGTGTGAATTCTCAGAATACTTTTAATTAGCATTTTCCATTTTTCTTGTTTTTAGTGATTTGGAGCATCATTTTCATGTGGTTGTTGATACCTTGAATTTTTTTTCTTTTGAAAACTGTCTATTCATATCTTTTGAACATCTCTTTATTATAGAGTAGTTTACATAAATACATAGATCCATATATGCATTTTGCTTTTAGGGAAAGACCTCCCTCTTGCTTTTTCATCTCAATCCTCATTGCCTTTATCTATATTCCCAATTCTGTCTGTTTTCACATATAGGTTTGCTTATATATATTGTAAGAAAGAAAAATTTTAGGTATTATAGATATATATATATTAAAATATGTGGCCGCCAGGAATCAACAATTCAGGTTGATTCTGTAATTAAATCAGACCCAAGTCAGCATCAGGTTGAGGAGTTTATTTACAATCTGGTAGGTAAAAAGTAGGAATAAAGAGAAAGGGAGAGGCTCGTCCAGGCCAAAGGCCTGGACCGAGAGAGAAGGTTAAAAGGCTAAATAAATGAAACTGTAAGCCACGAGGCCCAACAGCCAGATAGGCAGAGTATAGAATTGGCCCAGCTAAGCCAAGGAAGTCAGCCTAACTTACCCATATGACAATAAAGAGTGTAAGCGTTCTGTGGTCTCAGGAGATGCTTCTGCTCCCAGTTCGAGATGGCAACTGCCCGCACAGGAAGTTCACTAACTTACTTAAAGAGATCGTGTCTTTCGTCACTTCCTGTGGTCCACCTCTAATTCAAATGGACAAATGGCAGTTTCTACATTGATTTGGACTGCCTAAAGGGCAGTCCCTTATTCTTGATTTGTTACTTATTGTCACGTGTGGGTAACTCATCTCCCCTCCCCACTAAGGGAGGTTAGGGTGACATCATTAGCATGCCTAGGTTGAGTGGATTTTTGACTATTAAGGGGCTCGAGCTATATATATGTTTACGTGTGTATGTGTGTGTATAAAATGGTCAATGAAGACTCTCACCATAGAATATTGAATAGCTAATCAGAAATGTGTTGGTTTTGCTTAACTGGTTTTCTGTGTGGGAAGATGTTTGGGGAAAAGTAAATCCAGAAATGATTATAACATGAAAACAAATACATCAATAAACATTTTTTAAACTCATGAGAAAATTTCAGAAACAAAGAAATATTCTACATTAAAAAGTAATCATAACCTTTGAAAAAGAGAAATATATGTTAAAATATAACTTTTATTCCACAACTCTAGGACGTATCGTGGCAGAGCTTTTTTTAAAAGAGGCTTTTTTAAAGATGCAACTGAAGATCTTTCTATTGCAATTCATTATGATCCTAATAATTGGATAGCATTCTATTATAGAGGCTGCATATTTCGAAAGAGTAATCCAAATAAAGCTCTTCAGGATTTCAGTGTATCAGGTACTATTTATTTATTTTTACTTGCATAGTAAATATGAAGCTTGGTTGAGCAAAACAGACTTTTTTGTTATTTGTTTAGCTTTTTATTTTCATTTAGAGGGACACTAATATAAAGTGATCAGATTATACTTAAAAAAAACCCAAACAACTTAACATTCTATTTTAGAATCAATGCAAATATCAGTTCCAAAGCAGAGGAGGAGCAAGGGCTGGGCAATTGCGGGCAAGCCTGGGGTCACCACACAGCTAGGGTTTGAACTCATTATCTTCCATCTCCAGACCTGGCTCTCTATCCCTGAGCCACTTCCCCTCAAATTATACTTTTATTATTAAAATCAGGGATTAGGTCGGGAAACTTTTTGGTTTCTTTTTTCAAATTCCTTTGGTTCTAAAAGTTTGAGGCACTAATTCTAGACTATGTGAACTACTTTAAAGTTTGATGTTGTAATTAAATCAGCTAAATGGTAATTCACAAAATAATTTTCAGTATTGCATAGCTTGCTTACAACCTGGCATTAGATATTTGTAATTACAGTCTAAATAAAAAGAGTTTGACTAAAGTATGGCAAAAATAGTAATCTGATCTAGGATCTAGGCTACATCTTTCCAGCAGGACTGTGATTTCTACTTTTATCAGGAAAAGAAAGATTCATGCAACTAGGTCTTTTGCTCTTTCCCTTACCTATCTCCAAAAGAAGAATTAGGCTAGAATTATATCTGTCCTCCACTCTTTAAATATTAGAGTCTAGACGTTTGGTACTTTAGGTCAGGGTCCATGCCAGTTTTCTTAATCACTCTCAAAGGTGGGGTGGGAGGTGGGTAATATTAGTCTATCATTGGCAGCTTATCTTCCTTTAACCATATACTAGTTACAGGGGGAAAAAACCCCATCATGAATAATCAGTTCACATCTTTGAGTAACAGTTTAAAAAATTGGGGAAGTTAAACAGATTAAAATAAACCAAAGAATACAAAAGATCTCAGCTCAGATTAGAAAAGAGAAAAATCACATTGAATGAAAGTTTGTTCTTAATAATCTTTAAGGTTGTAAGCACTAGAATTCAAAGAAAATCTGTGGGGGTGGGGAGGTTGGTAACTCCCTACTTTTATTCTCTTCTCCCTCTGCAAATACATGTCTTGATTCAGTTTACTCTCAGCCAATCAGGAGGCTCATCTCTATGCCTCACAGCACAATTAGAATCGTCTTTCATGGTCCTACACAGGCTAAGTAGTCAGACATATTTATATTAATGGCCACACCAAAAAAAAAAATACCTTCTATCCTATGGAACCCAAGAAATGATCAGCAAATGGGTTTTGTTTAGTGGCATTTGGTAGGACCATGCAAATTTACTTGAATGTAACCTTTATCCTAAATCCTTATGACATGACTCTCTTTCTTTGTTGGTGGAGATAATTGTCCTGTCCTACCTAAGGGGAAGGGAGAGTTAACAAGACTGGAGAATTTTAGTTCTCAGCCAGTCTCTTTTCAAGAGACTCATCATTTGGATGCTCCTGGCTTCTAGCTTTGAGAGAAAATTGAAGAGACACTCTAGATCATGTCCTTCTATCCAGCTTCCTACTCTAATGACTTTGGGAAATTTTCCCCTTGGGTGAGATCCAGGACCCTTTCTTGGTTGAGCTTGGGTTACTTCACTCCTAATGGGAGACTTACTTTAATCTGTATTATATGATATATGTTCTTCTGTGTGTACTTTATGATTTCTCTTTTATTACAATTTTGATAAGTGAATTTTTTTTTTGCTTTTCTCTATGTGTATTTATTGTGGAGCTAGTATTAGGTAGGGAAAATGTCAAACTTTGGACATAGAACCATTTTCCCTTTTCCCCACAAAAAGATCAGAAGGTAGATGTAACCTGATTATAATCCTGAGACCAACAATATTTAAGAAGGCAGATAAATATTTCAAAATTAAATTTGAAACTATCTTAGAACCAAAGATTCATTTGTTAACTTAGAAAAAACACAGAACTATTAAATAGTCATAAAGCCACTCTTTAATCAAAGGAAAGGGGGAACAGGGCTGATTAGGCCTCT
>NW_025393966.1:0-1023 GCF_016433145.1 Gracilinanus agilis
GATTTTCCCAGAGTCATACAGTTAGGAAGTGTCTGAAGCCAGATTTGTAATTTTCTTCCAACATAGGGTATGATCATCAAGGCTTCAGGAGGTCTGTGTTAGAGAGGGCAATATTCCTTTTTTTCTTAATATGGAAGATCACATTGTGAAAAACTAGATCTGGAACAAGTTGTGGGACTGAAGTTGATTAAGTGAATAGCCAAGTCTGAAGACATTGCTTTGGAAGTTTATAATTTCCTCTATTTTCACCCTCTTCTTTTCTCAATATATCAAATTCATACAGAATGAAGTTCTAGGAAAATCATATAAGCTCAAATTGTCAAATCAATTGCTATTTTTCAAAACCAAATTTAACTCTTTTTGACTAACTTAGTACTGATAGACAGGGTCAACTTTGTGATAGTAGAGTGAATTATCATCACATAATTTGGAGAATGTTACATACTTTCACTCAACTATCCCTCTCTTCAACAAAGAAATTTCTTACTTCACATAGACTGGGCAATATGAAATTATTTCCTAAAATGGTGATAAAGACATCTTAAAGTATAAACTAATGACTCTATAAAGCACTGGCTCCAACACTTGAGAGAATAGAAAGAAGTATGGGTTTTGAAGTATAAAGGAAGCAGGGTTAAATACTGTTCCTCATACCTAAACCCATAGTTATGTTCAGTTGAGCACAAGAAGATAGTTGTGAATCATTTACTGCTTCATATGGGATAACAAAAAAAGATTCCTCTACTCTATAGCTCAACAATTTGACCCTTTATGGATTTTTCTACACCTTTAGTTACTAATAGATCAATGGGTGTCTTTGGCTTTTTTGTTTTTTGGGTTTTTTTGAACATGGATGGATATAGGCATGTATAGATATGGGCATGAGCATGAAAAGAAATGGGAATGGATAGGATTAGTTACTCGTAATCTTTTTTAATTTGAATGCTTGAATTCATTTCTGTTCCCTCTCATCCACTAGTTTTAAATTAAGAATTTTCCAGTAGTATTTTTAAACCCTTACCT
>NW_025393967.1:0-11013 GCF_016433145.1 Gracilinanus agilis
AGGAAAATCATTAAACATTGATATATGATGGAGGTGGGTCACTGACAGACAAGGGGAGGCAATACAGAGAGCTACTTCAAAGGAATACTTTAAGGATACAAAGTCTGGATTCTGTATAGGTTTGCCAAATTCTGGTTACAGGGAAAGCTCATAAATTCATGGCTATGTGATTAGGGATAAGGAGGATGGATAGGGAGGGTATAAGGAGGGAAAAAGGGGTTTGGGGGTCAAATATATTAAAAGGTGGTCACCAGGGGAAATTTCCCCAATTAAGGAATAACCTCAAGTCAAAATTGACTTGTATAGGAATTTATTTACAATTGAGAAGAGGTAGAAGAAATAAGGAAATAAGAATCTAACACGGTAGGTAAATTGCTAGTTAATCCAGGTAGACCTAATTAACCCTTAGCCCAGAGTCAGAGGGCCAGAGGTCCAGAGGTGGTTGAAGCAAAGCTTCATTCACAGAATCTCTATTAAAGGGAATTTCCTTAAGAGAAGTTCAAGAAGATTCAGTCTTTAAACTCACCACATGGAATTCGAAAGAAGATATTGAGAGCAATCTTACCAAGGTCTCAGTGTCCCATCCAGCACTCCTCTTGAACCAGGAAAGCTAGAAGACTCAGCCAGAAGACTTCCTTCTCCAGAAGACCTTCTCTGGAAGCTTTCACCAGCCTTCCTCTTACCAGACTGCCTCTCATGGCTTTTTTGGTGGTTTCCTGTTCCTGCCTCTTCACAGGGGCCAATCATAGCTACCAAATTGTTTAGCACTGTCCAGGGGGTGGTCTTTGTGGGAACTAGTTCACACCTTCTGGAGGTGTGAATGCTCATCAAAAAGGTTCACACTTTCTGAGGGTCTGAACAAGTTTCTGACTGTTTCAGTTAGAAAAAAGAGTGGAACTCTCCAAGTATCTTGTTGGCTTTTCACCTAGCAGTAGGTAGGGTGTGAATTCGCTAAGTGGTTTTCAAGCTTCTCCCACCTAGTTTAAGCTTGTGTCCATTCAAAGTTATTGCCAACCAAAGTGTTAACTCCAACTAGGCAGAGAGAACAAAGGATTCCCTTTCCCAAGTGTGAACTCAAAGATAACCAAGTATTCCCTTTTATAAGGGGGAAGATCACTAAGAAGAAATCCAGGGGACATAGTGAGGTTTCTGGGAGATGTGGACCATCTGTAAAAGTTTCTAACTTATTATGGGGATTTAGGTGTGAACTAATCCTGAAAGTATTGTTAAGGTATTAAAAAACTGACTATCATAGTCAATGTACTTATAAAGATTAAAATTAATATACAGTAACCAAGTTTTATATTTCATAAAATTTATTAATGATAACAAAAGTAATAAAGCTAGCTAACCCAGCCCCAGTTTTGAGACAAGGGGGTGGGTGGGGGGGTTTGGTTGGGCAGAGTTACAGAACTTATAAACAAAACGTGACCATACAAAGTGGAGGCACAAGGAAAGGGATGCTGGGAGATGAATTCTGGGGAAGTAGTTCAAACGGTTCAAAATTCTCTAGTTAATACATTCCCTCTGTGATCCTTTGCGAGACTAGTCTCCCCAAAGGGATCATTTTAAACATAACCAAATTATAATGATTTGGGGATAAAATGGAAATAAAAGAGAAAAAAGAACAAAATAATGATTTCTACAGGGACAAAAAACCAATTTGGAGGCAGTCCCCTTTCACATAAGAGTATACATTTAAAACAAATGCATTCAACCCCCCCAAAGTTCAAAGTCACCACAACTCAAAATTTACCCAAAATCTTCTGGTGCAGCATCTGATCTCTGAAGGCATCTTCATGGTACCTTATCCAAACAGTTCTTCTGGATTCTGGGAGGTAGTCTCATGTTCCAAATTAGGCTCAAATTCAAGTTAAAGTTCATGAAAATAGCATAGTCCTCCCCCCTGAGGAGGAAAGTGACAAGCACAGGGATCACTCAGGGATGCATGGCTGAGTTATAAGGTATATGAATCAATTGGCAAAAGAAATAAAAAACAAAAAAATCCAAATGAAAGAGAAAAATAAAACATGTAAATGAAATATAAAATATCAAAGTCTTAAATCTAAGAAATCTAAGTAAAGGGAAAAAAAAACATATAACAAGTTCTTGAATCAAGGCCCAATTAAAGTGATTTATATAATTATGCACTTACCCAGTCAGTAGCCAGAACTACAAAATGTTTGTCACACTATGAAAGACAGGAAAGGAACTATATTTCAGCAGCAAATTGAGAAATAGTATTTCTCTGGTTTGATTTTATCTTTTCTCTCAGGGAAACGAGCCAGGAAGGCAACCAAAGTGAGGTACTTGATAGAATGTATTTCACAAGTTGTGTAGTACAAGGAGTCCTGTGTCTTAACCTAGGTTAAGAGCTGCAATCTCCGAGTTTCACACAAGTTCAAGTCCTTTTGTCTTGGCTCAAAATTTCATCAATCCCAATGGGATTGGTTGGTCTCTTTGACCTTGTGCTCAATTGGCACTTTGCAGGTTAGCTTTATGTTTCTTTGGCACTGTGCAGTGGCTCTTTTTGTATTCCCTTCTCTTAGAAACAGATAGAATCATTAAGCAAAGTCCCATAATTTTTTAAAAATAATCAATGGCATTCCTATAATCTAAAGCTTTTTTGGGGTATACATTGACATTAAAGTTAAAGGACATTTTTAAACTTACCCTAGTGCAAAAATTTAAAAAAAAAAACAACACAATACTTTTTAATATTGGTAACATGTGCTTCAAGTTCAAAAAAGGAGAGAAAAAATAAAACTCAAATATTGCATTGCACATACAGGAAGAAAAACAATGATAAAAAGTGTTTTTAAAATTCAACAATATATACCTTACAATCAGTGACACACTTTGTCAGCCAAGGAGAGGTAGAATACAAATACTGATCATTTGTTTATATGGATATATGATTTGTGGATTTGGGTTTTTAAATCTTATTCTATTGCAAAAAATTAATAATATGGAAATAGTTATGAATGATACTATTTGTATAACCCAGTGGAAATCCTTATGGGAGCTGGGAGGAGGGGAAAGAAATAAAAATAAATATGTAAACACAGAAAAAGTTTTTTGAAAAATTTTTTTAAATTTAAAAAATACAGTAAAAAAAATAAACATAAACAATATAGGGGGCAGCTGTGTGGCTCAGTGGATTGACAGCCAGACCCAAAGATGGGAAGTCCTAGGTTAAAATCTGGCCTTAGGAATTTCCTAGTTGTGTGACCCTGGGCAAGTTGTTTAGCCCCCATTGCCTAGCTCTTACCACTATTCTGCTTTGGAACCTATACCCAATATTGACTCTGAGACAGAAGGTAAAGGTTTTAAAAATAAATAAAGAACTGTATG
This sequence comes from Gracilinanus agilis, assembly GCF_016433145.1. Classification (NCBI taxonomy): domain Eukaryota; kingdom Metazoa; phylum Chordata; class Mammalia; order Didelphimorphia; family Didelphidae; genus Gracilinanus; species Gracilinanus agilis. The sequence continues at coordinate 3,355 of NW_025393967.1, forward strand.
GAAATTAAACTTAAAAAGAAGTACAAAAGTGTAACTTTCACCCCCTAATTCTGCCTACTCTGGTAACCTTATTCCTCCTTCATTTTTTCCTCAAATTGCAGGCCACATGATAGGAATGAAAAGAAAGGGAATAAGCATTTCAAAATACCTGTTCTAAGTCCATTGCCGGGTAAAGAAGTTCCTAATTATCATTAATTTCACAACATTCCTGTGAGTTTGATACTCTTATTGTCCTCAATTCATAGTGGAGGCAACTCAGGCAAAGAGAGGTTAAATAACTTGCCTAGGAGCACCCACTTACCATCTCTGAAGCTGGATTAAATTTGTTTTTCTGACTCCCAAGTTCTGATCTTTACACTACTAACTACCTTTTATTTCTAGGTAATGGAGGTTGTGGGATGTGTCTATCCTTCTATTACAAGATGTAAATAAAGATGGAATTTTCTGATTGCAAATGGTTTCCGTGAACTCTGCCCTACTACAAATGTCCCAACAGTGAATACAACAGAAACCATTCTGTAGGCCTTATTTGCATGACCTCTTTCCATTAAGAATTCTTTAAAATTTTTCTCTGCTGAACCTTTGCTTCTTTCTTATGTCCAGGACTTCCAGTTCCTAGAGAAATGTTTACCTCCTATATTCAGCAAGAGGAAGCACCATGGCTGCTAGAGCAAAAAGACCCAAGGAGTTCTTGTCCAGGTGAGTGAGGTGAAAGTAGGTGTATAAGAGCTGTTATCCCAAAAGATTTTTATTTTTTGTAGTGAAGTGACTCCTAAACTTGGGGGCTGGCAGACCACCACTGAAACATGCTGTTCATTTCCCAAGAGATGGATGATGGTCTCGGTATAGAATATGAGACATAATATATGGTAGCTCATAAAATAAGATCACTATTTCTGTGTCTGCACAAAATGGCATACTGTAATCTTTGCATCTGTAGAGAAAAGAAGAAAACATATTCCACTTGAAAATTACTGCATGAGAGTTTAGAAAAAAGGTGAAGTTGTTTCTCTGCTTAGCATATAAAATTCACCAAGAATAACCATGTAATAGTGCATCCAAAATCATGAGAACAATATATCTGGAAGTTTAACTGAGATTCACAAAATTATAAGAATAATTCCAGTGTGACTTTTTAGGAAAGATAGAAAGGGCAAATGAGAAACACTGTCCAATATTGTTGAAAAAGCATGATCAGGCACAGGGTTTGATTTGTAGTCTATCTGCCAGGAAGTTGGTCAGGTCATTCCTCCATTCTTTATTTATGACATGAGTTGCAAACTATGATAAGAATCTTGGACCTGCCTGTGTCCCATATCCATTGTGAGACTTCATTGTTATTGTATGTGAAAGTCTCTCTAAAATCATCCATCTTACAGATATGATGAAATAGCATATCCAATGACTGGTTCCTCTTGTTTAAATTTGAAAATTCCTTTTGGCCTGAGGAAATAGACTGAAAATCAGTTTACTTTCTGCCATCAGAGGAAAGAGCTTCTATTTCTTTGTATGTGTTATCCTTCCTTCTGTATTTATGTAATTATTTGTTTTCTTCAGGGGCTGAGTCTACTTTTAAAGTGAAGATGACTACAAAGCTGAGAAAAGCTATGGAAGGATGTGGCCCCCAAATATGTATGAATGAGGTTCCCTGTGACTTCATTTTGAGAGAAATCATTCACTCTAATATCAAGGTAAATAAAAATCCAAAGAGTCTCAGTGTATTTGATGAGACTACAGAGAAATTCAGCCAATATTCAGTCCTAAATCAGAATATGAAATTGACCTCAGGAAATGACTATTGTCAGGATAGTGAATATGTCAAATGCTCTCTTGAAGAAGTAGGACTCATTCAGTCACCTAAGAAACCTCCTGAAATGCCCATGTATCAAGGTGGCCTAGGGGCAATGGCCTTTGACTGTAGTTCAGACCTCATTAGACATCAAAAAATGAAATATATAAAGATGGTTTCTATGAGTAATAAAGGTGGGAAACCTTCCAGTCAGAACTCTGAGCTTTCTGCACATCAAATAATGCTCTGTGGAGAGAAATCTTATGAATATAAACAGTATGGAAAGGCTTTCCCAGATAGCAACTCTCTTGCTAAACATCAGAGGAGCCACAGTGAAGAGAAACCTTACGAATGTAAACACTGTGGAAAGGCTTTTACATGGAAGGTCTCTTTTACTGAACATCAGAGAATCCACAGTAGAGAGAAACCTTATGCGTGTAAACACTGTGGAAAGGCTTTCACAAAGAGGGGCCATCTTGCCAGTCATCTGAGAATACACACTGGAGAGAAACCTTATGAATGTAACCACTGTGGAAAAGCTTTTACATGGAAGGTCTCTTTTACTGAACATCAGAGAATACACACAGGAGAAAAACCTTATGAATGTAAACACTGTGGAAAGGCTTTCACTCAGAGGAGCCATCTTGCTACACATCAGAGAATCCACACTGGAGAGAAACCTTATGAATGTAAACAGTGTGGAAAGGCTTTCACAGAGAGGGGTTCTCTTGCTGTACATCAAAGAATTCATACAGGAGAGAAACCTTATGAATGTAAACACTGTGGAAAGGCTTTCACAGATAGAGGCTCTCTTGCTAAACATCAGAAAATTCACACAGGAGAGAAACCTTATGAATGTAAACAATGTGGAAAGGCTTTCACAGAGAGGGGTTCTCTTGCTGTACATCAGAGAATCCACACTGGAGAGAAACCTTATGAGTGTAAACAATGTGGAAAGGCTTTCACAGATAACAGCTCTCTTGCTAAACATCAGAGAAGCCATGGTGGAGAGAAACCCTATGAATGTAAACAATGTGGAAAAGCTTTCACAGTGAGGAGTTCTCTTGCTGCACATCAGAGAATCCACAGTGGAGAGAAGCCTTATGAATGTACACAGTGTGGAAAGGGTTTCACACAGAGAGGCCAGCTTACTGTACATCAGAGAAGCCACAGTGGAGAGAAACCTTATGAATGTAAACAGTGTGGAAAGGCTTTCACAACTAGAGACAATCTTGCTAAACATCAGAGAACCCACAGTGGAGAGAAACCTTATGAATGTAAGCAATGTGGAAAGGCTTTCACACAGAGGAGCACTCTTGCTCAACATCAGAGAAGCCACAGTGGAGAGAAACCTTATGAATGTAAACAATGTGGAAAAGCTTTCAGATGGAAGGAGTCTCTTGCCAGACATCAGTGCATCCACACTGGATAGAAACTTTGTGAATATCATTAATTTGGATAAGCTTTCATATAAAGCTCCACAGTTGTTTCATGTCAGAAAATCTTCACTGGAGAGAAGCCTCATGAGTGAGAATGAGTTTATACTTGTTACTTGTAGATTATTTAACATAAAGAGGATCCACACTAGAGAGAAAGTTTAGGAATATTATGAATGTGGTAAGTCCTTCAGGCAGCAATCATCTCTTATTCCCAAGCAAGAATTCCTTTGGGATAGAAATCTTATTACTGTCATGAATGAAGAAAGACATCAAAATGGAGAGTCCAGAGCTTGTTCAGTATGAGAAAATGTCTTTTGAACAGACCCGTTCTAGGTGGATTCCCTGGAGGAAGGTTTTCAGTCACGGTCCTATCTTTTACTTCATATCAGAAGATTCATAGTGTAGAAAACACTTAATCAATGTGGTCAAGTTGTATGTATTTTCCTCAGGAGGAGGGTGGTCCCTATTATCTACGGAAATGCAAATTATAATAAGGCTGAGGGACCATCCCATATCTTTTAGATTTTCCATTATGACAGAAAAGGAAGGTGACAAATTTGGAGATGTGAGAAAACTGAGATACTAATGAACTTTTGGGGGATTTGTGAACTGATTCAGCAGTTCTTGAGAAAGCAATTTGGAACTATGAACAAAGACCATTAAAAACAGAATAAAAAGGAAAAGGACCTATATAGGTATTAAAAAAAATCACTTAAAGCTGCTCATTTTGGGTTAATGATATATAATGACACAAATTTCTCACTCTATGCACTTACATTCTGTCAAAGAATCAGTACAGTTATTGGTTCCAAGGCAGAAGAATGGTAAGAGCTGGGCAATGGGGGTTAAAGTCCTTACACAGATTCATAAAACTAGGAAGTGTCTGAGGCCAGGTTTGAACCCCGGACCTCCCATCTCTAGGCTTGGCAACTGTATCCATTAAACCATCTAGGTGCCTCTACTTCACTAATTCTTCATTTCTATTAAGTTTGCTTATTGCCTGCCCTCCCATATTTGGGAAGGGAGAGGAGACTCTTAATTTTCAATCTTTTTAAGTTCCACTCCAAGCTTCCCATTTTTGCTAAGTAGTTCTTTTCACCTCCTATGTATCTGTCTTTCTTATCCCATATCGTCAACTGCTCAAAAAACCACATAAATTAGTAAACATTCTCCATTATAACCACAGTGAAACAAAATATACTTATCAAAAAGAGCAGCTTTCCTAAGGAGTCTTTTAAATCCCTGAGTTTATATGCTACTGTCAAAGTGGAATCTAGAAACCCCCAATCTTGTAGCCTTTTAAGATCTGATGAAGCCTAAATTTTAGGACTAGCTTGTTAGTTGGAGACCCCAAAGCTTGTACTTGTTCCCTGTTCCCTGAGAATCCACCCTGAAAGGAATCTCAGCCTAGCAGGTTCAGACTGAATCATGGACCCTAAGGTAAATGAGATCCCAGTTAGGTGGGGTTAAGCAAATGCTAAGTACTCTTTTTTGTCTTAGGTAGCCTCCTGTTGTATCAGAGACTCTTCCCCAAGAAGACCCACACCTGGACAGGGACCATCTTTTTAGTCTCCAATGTAAATAGCCCCTTCCCTTTGTAACATGGAAAATGGCAGGGTGGAATTCCTGCAAGATACAGGGTCAAGTCTCACTCAGAATTCCAGGGGACCCCCCCTGGAGAACTCTGGGTGAGGGAACAGTTTGAAAGCAGTTAAACTGTTGATTCCTGGGGGTTGAAGTGAGCAGGTCACTTGGCTTGCTGTTCCCGGTTTGGGGATTGCCTTGGTAGCCTTAGTGGCAAAAGCCATTTTGGTTTCTTCTCAGGAGTTTTCCTGTCTAGTGGAATTAGACCTTTCTTGCAATAGCATTTTGTTATTCATTTAGTTATTTTAGATATTAGAAGTGATTATTATAAGCTTTGAGGGCCAGCTAGATATAAAAGTCTGCCACTCCCTCCTGGTGGGGAGGGGCAGTTTCTACCTAACAGTACAGGGCTTCCCAGATCTTATCCAAATCCTAGATACCCCTTTCCTGCCTACTCTTCCCTTCTTCTTTATCAGTAAAAACTTCATCTTTTAGTAGTTGTGCCTAACTATTATTTTGGGCATACTCACAGGTACCATAAAGCTTGGTTCCTTTCAGTTGCCAGCTGAAGAAGTCAGATCCTCATCTGTCCTTGATAACAAGACATCAAGCTTCTCCTATTGTCCCTCAGTCAAACCTGTGGGAATATAAGTTGAGAAAGTGAAATCATTAGATATTTGCCTTGCTGAGCTTTTCTGGAACAACACCAGTCCTGCCTCCATTTCCAACTGATTTCCAACTGCTTAGTGGGAGGAGTGAAGAGTAAGGAGTACCTACTCCTCCCTACTCACTCTAGCCTGGGGGGGGTGGGTGGGAAGGAGAGAGTCTTGCAGGTTTCTAGTTTCAGGCCATATCTTCAGCTTCCCAAATATCTCTGTTATTATCAACATAACAGTTTTGGCCAGCCAGCCTAGGATTTTTATTTCAGAACCTGTGTGGGAAGTGATCAATATGGCCAGCTTCATCAACAGGGCCATTGTCACACTGGGGTGCTCTGGGGTGCTGATATATGGGATTTGGCAAGCTTGTGCCACCTTTTGGCTGATAATGGTTCCCCAATTTTTCAAACAAATGATAGAAATATACGATACTTACATGTGGTTAACCATATCAGTGGGTGATGCTTTCGCATATGTGCCATCGGGTTTAGCCATGGCTGCAACTTTCTATGGGGCCCTGATGATATTGAGGAAAGTTCTGGCATTTACCTTTGGGAGAACAGAAATAACAAACCCAGTTTTGGAGCAATTAGTGGAGCACATGAAGACCTTAATTGAGATAAACAAGCAGATCAGGGAAGGAAAGGACCTAGATGCAAAGACAATCATGCAGCTAGAGATTATTGAGAATGCAGTCACACCAAAAAAGGGGGGTGATATTAAACAACAAGCTAAAGATGAGAACACTGAAGAACAACAGGTTGCAGGGGCTGAAGCAGCTCCTGTAATTATCCTTCCCATTACTGACAGGACAGTGGTACAACCTAACTTGGGCATTATACATGTTAAAGGCTACAAACCTTTCTCAGGGGGCGATTTGGAGATGTTGAAACAGATCCCCAGTTCTATACAAATCCCCATAAATCTATAAAAGAATACAAACGGACTGTGAGACTTTACAACCCAACATTTAAGGATGTGGAATTGCTCCTATCAGAATTATACACCCCTAGTGAGATGGCAAAGTTTATAGCCAAGACAGGAAGCAACCCCAATCTTGCCTGGTGGCCAGAACAATTTCAGGAATTAGAACTCTCCTCAAATGCAAACATGGCTTAGCTTAAAAGGTATAGGGAGGATTTAGCAGAAGCAATGAGGCTCCATGCAAGACGATCAAATGCATGGGGGTCCTTTGAGAAGTTAAGGCAGGGGGAGGAAGAACACCCCAGCGTTTACCTGGACAGGCTCTTAGAGGCAGGCGAAACTATCCTAGGTTTCAGGGACATGACAGCAGAGGATAACATCCAGCATGTTAGGAGGCAGTTTGTAAAGGGCAGTCTGAACCACATCCAGACTTATTTCAAGTTGCATTGCCCACAATGGGAGACCATGCCCATTGAAGAACTAAGAAAGACTGTTACATACTTCCATGAATCTAGGGATAGTGAGCCAAAGCAATCAAAGATCTCTGAAAAGGATAGGGAGATTGCAGAGCTAAAGAGACACCCTAACCTCTAGCTATGATTCCTTTTCTAAGTTTGATTGTATCCTGTCTATAGTTTGAACACTCCCATTTCCTTGTAGCTATGGTAATGTCAATCATCTTTCCCTGCCCCTGCATCCCTCAAATGGTATATAGATCCCCCAAATTCTTTTGTTACTCAGAGTTGTCAATCTAGCAGGGTTGGCTCTCCCATGGGTCAGTGACCAAAGCAACCAGGGTCTTGGAACTCTGTGGCTGTGTAGCGGGTAGCTCTAAGTGGAGGCCTTGAGGAAAGCACTGAACCCCTCTCCTTAATTAAAGAGTGGCTTTTATGAATATTTAATAGTTCTGTGGTTTTTTTCAAGTTAACACTACCTAAACAAATATGTATTTAATTTTGCATTAACAGTTGTGGAAAACATCTACATACCTTTACTCCGTTTGCATTTATAACTGTTTTTATTAGGTTAGCTGAGCTGACTATCTTCAAAATTCCTTGTCCCGTGGCTGTTTTCGATTTACAACCTAAGCAGAAAAGCTTTAAGGAATTAATTCTGTTAGGGCCTGAGAAATAAAGCCCAGGCAGGGTTATTGACCGAGAAGGGCAACTCGGCATAGAAGAGTGAAGCAGGGAGAAGGATGAAGAGTTTGAGCAGAGCACTGTACTGATGCTCCAGATTGAGGGATTTATTAGGAAAATCATTA